>NC_062536.1:5202020-5212020 GCF_022655615.1 Tachysurus fulvidraco
TTGTTGCGTTTTTCTATTTGTGTTCAGTTTGGTATAAATACATGGTGGCCTGAGAAAACCCATTCACACTGTAGAATTAAAAGCAAAACAAAAACTCTAGATTTAGACCCGAACCAAAAATGTCCCTGAACTGAAATACATTTCGGTTTTGCATGCATCTCAAAAAGTATTAAAAAAAATGATCATTTATTTTCACAACAGCTTTATCCAGATCGGGGTCCCAGAGCCGCTCCTGGGAACACATGACTTCCATTATGTGAGGAAATCACACTTAACTAGCAGCATTTAAGACATACAGCACTTATACAGACTGTTTGGGTTTGTTTTTCTCTTCAGTACAAAGCTTGGCCCTTACCCACTGTGCACTTAGCCTCGTGTACGAGGATGAAAAGCAGTTCTATTTTCCCAGGCCACTACACATACTTGTGCATTGTAGCAACAGATCATAATCATCAACTATTCCTAAGAGAAAAAGGGATTGTTTTAAGACAAAATGTTTTTCCCTTTCTGCGCGAGAGTAAAAATATCCACATGGAAATAATCTTACGACATAATTATGAGGACTGAGGTACTTGAAGTGGCCAAAGCAGGTGTAGCAGATGCCAATGAAAATGGTCACACACACAACCACCAAGGTGAAGAGAGACGTGGCGGCCATGAAGCCTGGAAAACAAAAACACATGTAGATGGATGGAGGGATGGATGCTTTATTCATCCCTGTGGGAAATTTACAACAACGTGATTCACTATAAATAAATAAATAAATAAATAAATAAATAAGTGTTTGGTCGGTGTAGTGGTGGTGTGTTTTTTTTTTTTTTTCACCTGCCCTCAGCACAGAGAAGAAGTAGAGCCAGAACAGACAGATGATTGGTGCAGCAAGGGCTTGATTGACAGCTCCCAGGTGCACTTGTCGGTCCAGGCGGGCGGGCAGGAAGGCGAAGTACAGGTTGTGTTTGTCCACCATGTGCTTTAAGGTTATATACAGAAAACCTGCACATGCACACAGACACTGTTTGTAAAGCAGCAGGACAGTAAGGAGTACAGTAAGGTTACTAGCTAGTACAAGACCGGCGTAAACACACAGCAAGATGAGGTCAAAGTCTCGTCGTGCTTTCATTTGATGTCCTACGATCTCTGAAAACAAACGAACGAACGAATAAAAACGTCCGGGCGTGTTGACTCCGAACCAGGCAGCTTTGGTGTGAGAGGGACCAACCGTACCATGAGCAAAAGTACTGGGACGCACAGATTTAACATAAATACCGGTTGTTGTTTGGGGGAATTTTTCGTGCATTAAATCTATACAGTCGGTCTCACACTCACACACACACACACACTCACACACACACACACACACACACACACACACACACACACAAACTTTACCCACTGGTGAACACACATTGTATTGTTTGGCCTTGATCTTGAGAAATGGGAGAATATCCAGAAATCATGATGTGTCAAGATTGTAACATCAAACCGAAGAAGACAGGACACTGTAATCACCGTGTGTGAGAGAGAGGGGTGTGTGTGTGTGCGTGTGTGTGTGTGTGTGTGTTCAAGGTAACTTGCTTGAGTTTTTTCCTTTAATGGTATTTTTTGTATTGGTTGTTGGTCACACACGCTCTCACACACACACGCTCTCGCTCTCACACACACACGCTCTCGCTCTCACACACACACGCTCTCGCTCTCACACACACACGCTCTCGCTCTCACACACACACGCTCTCGCTCTCACACACACACGCTCTCGCTCTCACACACACACGCGCTCTCGCTCTCACACACACACGCGCTCTCGCTCTCTCACACACACGCGCTCTCGCTCTCTCTCACACACGCGCTCTCGCTCTCACACACACACGCGCTCTCGCTCTCACACACACACGCGCTCTCGCTCTCACACACACACGCGCTCTCGCTCTCACACACACACGCGCTCTCGCTCTCACACACACACACGCTCTCGCTCTCACACACACACACGCTCTCGCTCTCACACACACACACGCTCCCGCTCTCACACACACACGCTCTCGCTCTCACACACACACGCTCTCGCTCTCACACACACACGCTCTCGCTCTCACACACACACACGCTCTCTCGCTCTCTCTCTGCAGGCTGCAACTTTAATAGTTATTATAATGAGCTCCCTAAATGTGAACAGAAACATTTATCCTAAAGCACTCCTGCAGGGTCCGAGGGACTGTAAACAGGTAGGACTTTCGCTACGTGGCAGTGCAAAAAAAACAAAAAACAAAAAACAAACAAAAAAAAAAAACGGATCCAATTGCAACTTAAATTACAAGTGGCAGCCATGCAATGCTGAGCCATCATGACTGTCTGGCCACAAATGATGGTCTGCAAACACAGTACCTACCTAAAGTCATACAGTCCTCCCAAAAAAAAAAAAGGCCAAGCACAAAGAGATATTTATTCAGGTTCTCTGCAATGCAATACAAGGGCAGGAGCCTGTGCAATGGTAACGACAAAAAGAAAAGCAAAGCCAGCTCACACATGCTCAATCACAGTGTTGTTCGGGGTTAATAAACAACTAGAAACTGCACTGTGTCGGTGTCTTACAGCATGTACATCGGACAGGATAGTATGGTAAAGTCTCGGCCATTTTAGAATGAAACCGGATTGCTTTCTTACTGGATATTAGTTCAGTGTCGAGTGTGCATGCACATTTAGACCTTTTTATCAACACTCGCTTATTAAGTCTTGCTTCTTAATGCCATATAACTGCTTACGCTTGTACTTATAGATAAGAAATCAGGAACTCTTGACCTAAAACATGAAAGTATTTTGTTTTGGACTATAACATTCATTCTAATGGTGAATCATTCCACATCTATTTACATCTGTTTACGGTTTGATTAGTGCAGTTACGACAGCGACATCATTGTGATTAC
The DNA here is from genome assembly GCF_022655615.1 of Tachysurus fulvidraco. Lineage (NCBI taxonomy): Eukaryota > Metazoa > Chordata > Actinopteri > Siluriformes > Bagridae > Tachysurus > Tachysurus fulvidraco. Next base: position 5,204,945 of record NC_062536.1, read on the forward strand.
AGCCTGGTGGTTTCTACAGATTTTTAAAGGGTTATTAAAGGGTTATTAAAGGGTTATTAACTATTGTGATTAAGAAGAATAGTCGCAGCTGTCATTTTTCCTCACCTCGTAGTGCTTCACATGCATTTATACCTTTCCGTGCGAAGGCCCTTGTTAATTGACGAGGTAAAAGAGGTATTAGTTTGTGAAAAACGTCTCTTACCAAACGGTGCTATAACAGGACAGGTGATGCTGTAAGCCATGATGACTGTGAAGACGCACAGAGTCCATCCGTACATCGCTCCGTATTCAAACTGGTACGCCTGATTCTTCACAGAACAAACAGAGATGATGTTTGTCACCAGAGCTACGGTATTTAATACAGTAACCACTTTATAGACTGACAGTTTATTTATTTTTTACACGCGATGTTAAGAGTTTACAATTTAACTACTACTTCTACTTTCGGATTTTCCCCATCAGGTGTCGTCACAGCGAATCATCTGTGTCCACCTAACTTTATCCTCATCATCCTCTACTCTCGCACCCGTTACCTTCATGTGCCATTTAACACATCCATATAATCTCCTGTTTGTCCTTCCTCCTGACCTCTTACCCTGCAGCTCCATCTCCAACATCCTTCTACCAATATAACCATCTCTCTCCTCTGTACATGTCCAAACCATCTCAATCTAGCCTCTCTGTCCTTGTCCCCAAAACAGCTAACCTGAGCTGTCCCTCTGATGTGCTCCTTCCTAATCCTGTCCATCCTCATCACTCCTAAAGAGACCTCAACATCCCCATCTCTGCTACCTCCATCTCTGCCTCATGTCTTTTCCTCACTGCTACAGTCTCTAACCCATACAGCAGAGCTGCTCTCACTACTGTCTCCTACACCTTTCCTTTCATTCTTGCTGACACTCTTCTGTCACATACACACACCACTCCTGACACTCTTCTGTCACACACACACACACACACACACACACACACACACACACCACTCCTGACACTCTTCTGTCACACACACACACACACACACACACACACACACACACACACACACACACAAATACTGACACTCTTCTGTCACACACACACACACACACACACACACACACACACACCACTCCTGACACTCTTCTGTCACACACACACACACACACACCACTCCTGACACTCTTCTGTCACACACACACACACACACACACAACGCTCCTGACACTCTTCTGTCACACACACACACACACACCGCTCCTGACACTCTTCTGTCACACACACACACACACACACACACACACACACACACAACGCTCCTGACACTCTTGTCACACACACACACACACCGCTCCTGACACTCTTTTGTCACACACACACACACACACACACACACACAAAACTCCAGACACTATTCTGTCACACACACACACACACACACACACACACACACACACACAACACTCCTGACACTTTTCTGTCACACACACACACACACACACACACACACACACACACACACACCACTCCTGACACTTTTCTGTCACACACACACACACACACACACACACACACACACACACACACACACACACAACACTCCTGACACTTTTCTGTCACACACACACACACACACACACACACACAACACTCCTGACACTTTTCTGTCACACACACACACACAACACTCCTGACATTTTTCTGTCACACACACACACACACACAACACTCCTGACACTTTTCTGTCACACACACACACACACACACACACACACACACACACACACACACACACAACACTCCTGACACTTTTCTGTCACACACACACACACACACACACACACACACACACACACACACACACAACACTCCTGACACTTTTCTGTCACACACACACACACACACACAACACTCCTGACACTTTTCTGTCACACACACACACACACACACACACCACTCCTGACACTTTTCTGTCACACACACACACACACACACACACACACACACACACACACACACACACACACACACACACACACACACACACACACACACACACACACACACACACACACCACTCCTGACACTTTTCTCCACTCACTTTCCCACACTCCCCGTCACTAAATACTTAATCTCCTGCACCATCTTGACCTTTATTTTATAAAATCTTAGGAAAAGCATGCACGTCTTGTCCTGATGTTTGGAATACTGATAGGTTATGTCCTTATATTATAACATTTATATTACATTTACAGCATTTAGCAGACGCCCCTTATCCAGAGAGACTTACTGTACATTTTATCTCATTTTTATACAACTGAGCAATTGAGGGTTAAGGGCCTTGCTCAGGGGCCCAACAGTGGCAGCTTGGTGGACATAGGGATTGAACTCACAACCTTCTGATTGGTAACCCAACACCTTACCCACTAGCCTACCACATTATAAAGTGAGCGGTCATGCACGTACCTGTTTAACATACTTCCTCTCCGAGGCAGAATGTGCAAGAGCCATGCGTATGGTGTAGAGCAACAGACTCGGCAATCTGAGCAACTCCATCCCGGAGCCTACCAATGCGGCAGCGATCACATAGTTCACAAAGAAAGCGCCCTGATCTGGTAAAAACACACACCTGTGGCAACAAAATATAGGACGGAATAGATCAGATTAAATAATATTGAAAACGACGTTAGGTGAAGGGGACGTGATGGAAATAGCAAGCTTAACTTACTCAAATCTCAGCTTTCCTTCTGACTGGGAATCAAAGAGCTGCCGGAAAAACACATCTAAACTGTGAGGGGAAACAATAAGGTAAGGAAGTAAAATTTCATGTCATTACTAATGAATAGGTCATTGTATTAGGCAAGGAAAGGTTGGGAAGGGAACCGAATGCTCTCTGTAATGTAATGGAAGAGAGAATAGAATAGTTTGGGTAATGGAGTAGAATAGAGTGGACTGGATAATTAATGTACAATAGAATAAACTAGAGCAGGATTATATAAAGAATAGAGAGCAAAACAGCTTGGTGTACGTGTATATTGTGTTTGCTCAAATTTAACCCACAAATTAGCAAAAATCAGCACGAAACAGACGTCGTTAGAAAGTTAGAAACTCTGCCGGTGTTCTGGATTAAAGTCATGGCGGAATACCCTGAGATTGTCACCACAGCACTTAAATCCCTATCGCCATTTCCGACATGCTATCTGTGTGAAGCGGGGTTTTCTGCAGTGATGGCAACCGAAACAAAACAGCGGAATAAACTGGCCATAAGCAACACACTTCGGGTGTCATTGTCTCCTATTACCCCAGATGGAACCGTCTCGTTGTGAAGAAACAAGCTCAGGGTTCTCATTGATTTAGCGTTGTAGTGAGTAATTGTATTTAAACATGCCTTTATAAAAGTAAAATTATTAATTTAATTTTAATTGTATAAAAGCCACCCCACACCCCCACCCCCAGCGGGCCGCGGTAAAATTATCAAACATTGACCGGTCCGTGGCGAAAAAAAGGTTGGGGACCACTGCGTTAAAGAATAGAACAGAATAGCCTCTCTCATCGAAATGTAATGAAACGTTAGAATGGAACGCACACTAATCTAATGGCATAGTTTAGAATCAAAATGTTCAGAAGTATAGAATGGAATAAAACAGAAAACGATGGACTGGTTGTTGGAATAGGATCGAATCGAACGGCACGAACTCTAACGTAACACCATCGAAATCAGATCGAATACCCATCGTACGCATAGAATGGAATAGAATAATATGGACTTTGTCATTTAATGGCATAGAAGAGAATTAAGTGGTAATTAAAGTATAGAATAGAATATGTTGTAATGTAGCGGCATAACATGGACTCGAAAGCTCGACCGGATTAAATCATGTAAATGTAAAGTCATAGAATGTTATAGAATCCTTATTTTGATTCAAGAGTGCCGTAATAGACTAGAATAGGATGGAATTCTATGCTGTATGTAATAGGTAGAACATAAACACTAACCTGGTGAGGCCCAGTGACGGCAGGATGAGCACCATGAAGAGCAGGAAGATGTAGAGCTTGTACATCATACTCATATTCTCACTCGACCTGCATGCAAAGACTTCAGGTTCACTTCTGCACATCTATGTGTGTGTGTGTGTGTGTGTGTGTGTGTGTGTGTGTGTGTGTGTGTGTGTGTGTACCTGGTCCAGTGGGACTCCAGCACTGTAGAGTAGTATACTATAGTGGGCAGCAGTGCAGAAAAGGACCACAGGAGCAGAGTTGGGAAGAACTGACTGATAACAGCGCTCTGGTGGATCAGACACATAACAGCCTTTACTACAGCGTACACACAGCGACAGACGCTGTAATGTTACAAGACGTGAGCTACAATGCAATTGCGCGGTCACACACATTTAGGTAGTGGATGGGTTTTGTGACATTGAACTTGTCAATGGTAGAGATGACTATGGAAGGAGTAGTGAGGAAGAAGAGCAGGAGGAAGAGTACGGTGTTCAGCGCCAGATATCGAGCCCACCACCCCCAGCGTGGCATGGACAGGTTCTCCCTGAGAGAAAAAAAATGAAACCGCGATATTAAAGAGAAACAAAAACCACCACCACACTGTATAAGAAAGGCAGTAAATAATCCTACCAGTAGATGTTATTCGGATGGGTTGCATAGCTCACGCTCCATTGTTTTACTTTCAGCTCTTCGCTGCTGGATGAAGGCTGAGGCTCTCTCTGACAGCCACACGTCACTTCTCTCACTCTTCCCATTTCCTGAGACCCAGCTCCACATCGAAGAGCATTGAAATCTTTCAGGATGCTGAGAGAGAGAGAGAGAGAGAGAGAGAGAGAGAGAGAGAGAGAGAGAGAGAGAGAGAGAGAGAGAGAGAGAGAGAGAGAGAGCGGGAGAAAACCGCATACATGCTGTAATCAGAAATTCCTCCTCGGAGATCTCGCAGCTCGTAAATATTTTAATACACTTAGAAACGCACACTGCTGTCAGAACAATTGTTCAAAAATGGAAAACTTTCCATCTGGATGCGGCTAGAAAACACACCATGCATTCTCTCTGATCTCTTCTCCTTCGTTCTACAGACTGTCTGTAGCAAGACTGTTTAGCGTATATGAACTTTGAGCATTTATACAGCACCACTTAGTTCATCACCAATCACCTACTTGTCAAACTGTTGGGTGGTGTAGCATGTTCAGGGCCGTGGTGTTCAAAATAAATAAATAAATAAAATTTTGAGAATAAAATTGTGTATAAATATATTGAGAGGGTAAAAAAAAAAATCATACTATATAATATTAGATGGGGGGGTAAAAATGGTGAAACGTTTTAATATAGACGTGGGATAATTTTGCATATCTGATATCCTGAGAAATAAATCACAATAATTCAAGCTGTTATACATTATTTTAAGGATAAAAAAAGACGTCATATTTAGAGATAAAGCCATAATACTATTTGTGTTAAAAATGAGGTATTTTTGCAGTATGAGGTTTTTACAAAGAAAAGAAATGTCAATCTTATTTTGCACCAACACCAGGTTATTATTGGTATTAAAAGAAAATGAGAACAAGTTGTTTATTTAATAGAAGGAACCACAAATCGGAGGAGGCTAACAAAGACGCCCATGGTAACATCTGAAGAAGAAGAAGGAGCGATCTTGCATATCTTAGCTTGTTAGGAAGCTGAGGTCAGAGTTCAGGTTCAGCCCTGATAAAGTGACCCTGGAGCAGACAGAGCTGGGGCTTGAGCTCCTGACCTTCTAATCAGTAAGCCAGAGCTTTAACCGTTGAGCCTCCAGAGTGATGTATACGTGCGGGGTAACAGCTGCACCTCTGGTGCACTCAGTACAGTAATTGAGCATATAGTGCATTATGGCATATGGACTCGCCATAAGGCTTTGGCTGATCGTTCAAATGCCATAATGCATTAGGGACTTGATGCAGAACGTGCCGGTGTTTCATTCCTTCAAGATCGATCGTTTGGATTCTCACTGGCTCCCGTGTAACTGTACACCCTCTCGAAAGGCATGCGGATGTATTAATAGCTGTCTGTTAAACCTCGAACAACCAAATGGACAATGACTGCATCAGACCCCCGACGTCCCTCATTCTAACACACGAACATGTAGAATGACTTTAGGACGGTTTCTTATTAAAGCATGTTGTATAGAAATGTGGACAACTTTTACAAATCCAGCCTTCGGTAGATCAGCTCACTAATAGACACTGTGACACGGATACTTACAATGCTGCCATGGATTCGGTCTGGAGTGTGACAAAAGCCATTCCTAATGGACGCTGCACATTATTCTCTTTATGCTTTCTCAAGTCTTCTTCAACCCGATCAACCTCAGAACCGTAGTAGTCTATAGCATTAATCTGGACATCACACACACCCACACACACACACACACACACACAGGTAAGGTATGGTTCGTACTGTAACGTTATAAAATCAAATAAAAACACAAACATTATGATCGTAACAGAGCACATGATTCTGATCATGTGATAATATCCCGTTACCCCTTTACACCCTTGGCACGGGCAACACATGCAGAGGTGCCCACAAGTCCGGGGGTTGATGACTTCCTGCTGCCCCTGGGAGTCCAGGATCTTGCGGTAGTACAGCAAGTTTTTCTCTGCTCGCTTCCTGTGTGAGATCAGGCGACAATAAAAGTGTGTGCTTGTGTAAAAAAAATCTTTAAAACAAACGAGTGATTACTGAATGAGAGCTGCGTTAAAAAACATCTATTCGTTTTCCTTACTTTTTAGTTGTCAGGCGAATCAGCTCAGCCACATCGTAGCATAAATGAACATCCTTCACCTCGCAGGATGGGTACGCCTCTCTGCATTTACAATAATAATAATAATAATAATAATAATAATAATAATAATAATGGAAGTAAAAGAAAATCAGAACAGGACTAACATTTCGAAGCTTTGATAATTCTCATGGAATTTATTGCCATTATTTGATATGACGCTTCCTCGGGATGTGACAGATTTACTAACAGATGCTGAAAAGTTTTTGCCCTTACGTAAAATGAATCCTCAAACGGTCTTCGCTGGCGGTGGGAGGGACGGAGCATATAAATAGCGTTG
>NC_062536.1:5217020-5252020 GCF_022655615.1 Tachysurus fulvidraco
TCCATAAACTAGCCAATTGTAGTCGATTTATACAGCATGTGTGGATCGATCTTAACCGTTTGTGGCATTGAGAGCACAATGTGTCCCACAACGTTCCTGTGTCACCCGATTCACAGGGATGGCAACACAGCTCCAGTGCAGCTGAACTCGCACTACCTCACTCATCACATGCTTTGCTTCAGACCAAACTGCATGTGAACACTTTTAGACCATTATGGAGTTTTGCCCGCACTTCTTCGTCTCTTCTTCATCTCGAGAAGGCTCGTGACTATGCCATAATTTTGGCTTCGAAAATAATCTATCAAGTTAGCGGTTCTAACTGGACTTGAAAATCAGCTCGAATTTGGTGACGACTTTTATCGTTCAATAAAGAAAATGATCATAAAAATATATATATATATACACTATAAAAATGTTATATTAACTCATGTTGTCTTCTAATTTTAATCTTATGTTAAATATTGTTTGAAGACCTGAAACTATTACCTGTGACAAATATGCAACAAATAGAAGTAATCAGGGAGGGGGCCAATACTTTTTTTTTTCTCCTATATAAGGAAATGCGATTTACTTCGATTTATTTCAATACAAACCCTTCAGCTTCTGCTACTAGCGCAAGTCTCCCGTAATCCCAGAGTTTCTTCCGGATACAAGTAAAGGTCAACAGCAGCACCTGTGAAAATGCACAATTTAGAGGCATGTATTCGCTGAGGACAATCACGATGTCCTTGTGACTCAAACACACAACCCTTGTGACTCAAACACACAACCCTTAAATACACAGCAGTTGTGTACAATTGCTCTAAACTCTGACTTATGGCAGGCTGATAAATTCGTTGCTGTATGTTTAAACGAGCTGAGTCCTGAGACCGGGTTGGTGATTTACGCCATGAGGTTTGGGTTAAATAAATTGCGGTATCTGAATGTTCCCTGAATCACCAACTTCCGACTGAAGCCTGAAACTTGTCTCACAGTGAGGAATCACAAGGCTTTCATTGTATTCGATCTTCCCTTTCGTCGGAAATGCGGTTGGGCAAACGGTTTGGTCGTGTCGAACCACGACGCCTGAGTGGAGCTGCACTTCCCGTAACACACGGTGACATGAGGGAGGGATTTTATAGACCGTCCACAGGGATGGATTCCTTTTACACAGTTTTGTCTTGTGTTTTGAAGGCTAGATATCTGTGATAGAGCGGTAAGACCGTCTGTCTTACAGTATGTGTGATTGTGTTATTCTAGTATAAAGTTTTTCTGTTTGTTTTTTATTTTAAAAAAAACACCAACTTTTTGAATGAACATTTGGAATTCCCATCGGTCAATCATCAGAAATGAATGCAAAATCAAGCAAACTCTGCAATATCCGTCCTTTCCTTTTTCCTGCACCCTTTCGATAGACGTAAGAAACTCACTAGGAAGACGATGAAGTCGAGCAGCAGAACGATCGGCACTCCTCCGAAGCTCACGCCCATCAGCACCGTGCTCTGGGTGGTGCTGAAGCAGCTGTTGTCCGGGCGCCCCGTGCCATTTGCCACAAACGGGGTGAAACTAGCCATATAGACTCCTGAAAAGAAGGACGAAGCTGTGAGAGTGCTAGATCTGGGTCCATGTTATATACTGGGAATGAGAAAGGGTGGGGGGTGGGGGGTATAATGATCTAAAAACTACACAGTTCTACATCACTATTACCACAGCACACAGTATTCAACACCAGACAGCAGAACTCTACACAGTTCTACATCACTATTACCACAGCACACAGTATTCAACACCAGACAGCAGAACTCTACACAGTTCTACATCACTATTACCACAGCACACAGTATTCAACACCAGACAGCAGAACTCTACACAGTTCTACATCACTATTACCACAGCACACAGTATTCAACACCAGACAGCAGAACTCTACACAGTTCTACATCACTATTACCACAGCACACAGTATTCAACACCAGACAGCAGAACTCTACACAGTTCTACATCACTATTACCACAGCACACAGTATTCAACACCAGACAGCAGAACTCTACACAGTTCTACATCACTATTACCACAGCACACAGTATTCAACACAGTTCTACATCACTATTACCACAGCACACAGTATTCAACACCAGACAGCAGAACTCTACACAGTTCTACATCACTATTACCACAGCACACAGTATTCAACACCAGACAGCAGAACTCTACACAGTTCTACATCACTATTACCACAGCACACAGTATTCAACACCAGACAGCAGAACTCTACACAGTTCTACATCACTATTACCACAGCACACAGTATTCAACACCAGACAGCAGAACTCTACACAGTTCTACATCACTATTACCACAGCACACAGTATTCAACACCAGACAGCAGAACTCTACACAGTTCTACATCACTATTACCACAGCACACAGTATTCAACACCAGACAGCAGAACTCTACACAGTTCTACATCACTATTACCACAGCACACAGTATTCAACACCAGACAGCAGAACTAAGGCAAGGACTTAACTGTTTGGTTCAGAAAAATAACCAGAATATTTACAGCGAGGGGGAAATAACGATTATTACAATTTTGGTTTTAATATTTAAATAACATGCTGTATGCTAAAAAAAAGAGTGTCTGTCTCTCTCTCTCTCTGTGTCTGTCTCTCTCTCTCTGTGTGTCAGTCTGTCTCTGTCTCCCTGTCTCGGTCTCTCTCTCTCTGTCTGTCAGTCTGTCTCGGTCTCTCTCTCTCTGTGTCTGTCTCTCTCTCTCTCTGTGTCAGTCTGTCTCTGTCTCCCTGTCTCGGTCTCTCTCTCTCTGTCTGTCAGTCTGTCTCAGTCTCTCTCTCTCTGTGTCTGTCTATGTCGGTCTCTCTCTCTCTCTCTGTGTCTGTCTATGTCGGTCTCTCTCTCTCTCGCCGTCTGGCTATGTCGGTCTCTCTCTCTCTCTCGCCGTCTGTATGTCGGTCTCTCTCTCTCTCTGTGTCTGTCTATGTCGGTCTCTCTCTCTCTCTCGCCGTCTGTCTATGTCGGTCTCTCTCTCTCGGCGTCTGTCTATGTCGGTCTCTCTCTCTCGCCGTCTGTCTATGTCGGTCTCTCTCTCTCTCTCGCCGTCTGTCTATGTCGGTCTCTCTCTCTCTCTCGCCGTCTGTCTATGTCGGTCTCTCTCTCTCTGTGTGTCTGTCTATGTCGGTCTCTCTCTCTCTGTGTGTCTGTCTATGTCGGTCTCTCTCTCTCTGTGTGTCTGTCTATGTCGGTCTCTCTCTCTCTCTGTGTCTGTCTATGTCGGTCTCTCTCTCTCTCTGTGTCTGTCTATGTCGGTCTCTCTCTCTCTCTGTGTCTGTCTATGTCGGTCTCTCTCTCTCTCTATGTCGGTCTATGTCGGTCTCTCTCTCTCTCTGTGTCTGTCTATGTCGGTCTCTCTCTCTCTCTCTCTGTGTCTGTCTATGTCGGTCTCTCTCTCTCTCTCTGTGTCTGTCTATGTCGGTCTCTCTCTCTCTCTGTGTCTGTCTATGTCGGTCTCTCTCTCTCTCTCTCTGTGTCTGTCTATGTCGGTCTCTCTCTCTCTCTGTGTCTGTCTATGTCGGTCTCTCTCTCTCTCTCTCTCTCTCTCTGCGTCTGTCTATGTCGGTCTCTCTCTCTCTCTCTCTGCGTCTGTCTATGTCGGTCTCTCTCTCTCTGTGTGTCTGTCTATGTCGGTCTCTCTCTCTCTCTCTGTGTCTGTCTATGTCGGTCTCTCTCTCTCTCTCTGTGTCTGTCTATGTCGGTCTCTCTCTCTCTCTCTCTGTGTGTCTGTCTATGTCGGTCTCTCTCTCTCTCTCTGTGTGTCTGTCTATGTCGGTCTCTCTCTCTCTCTCTGTGTGTCTGTCTATGTCGGTCTCTCTCTCTCTTTCTCTCTGTGTCTGTCTATGTCAGTCTCTCTCTCTCTCTCTGTGTGTCTGTCTATGTCGGTCTCTCTCTCTCTCTGTGTGTCTGTCTATGTCGGTCTCTCTCTCTCTCTGTGTGTCTGTCTATGTCGGTCTCTCTCTCTCTCTCTCTGTGTCTGTCTATGTCGGTCTCTCTCTCTCTCTCTCTGTGTCTGTCTATGTCGGTCTCTCTCTCTCTCTGTGTCTGTCTATGTCGGTCTCTCTCTCTCTCTCTGTGTCTGTCTATGTCGGTCTCTCTCTCTCTCTCTGTGTCTGTCTATGTCGGTCTCTCTCTCTCTCTGTGTGTCTGTCTATGTCGGTCTCTCTCTCTCTCTGTGTGTCTGTCTATGTCGGTCTCTCTCTCTCTCTCTGTGTGTCTGTCTATGTCGGTCTCTCTCTCTCTCTGTGTCTGTCTATGTCGGTCTCTCTCTCTCTCTGTGTCTGTCTATGTCGGTCTCTCTCTCTCTCTCTGTGTGTCTGTCTATGTCGGTCTCTCTCTCTCTCTGTGTGTGTCTGTCTATGTCGGTCTCTCTCTCTCTCTGTGTGTGTGTCTGTCTATGTCGGTCTCTCTCTCTCTCTGTGTGTGTCTGTCTATGTCGGTCTCTCTCTCTCTCTGTGTGTGTTTGTCTATGTCGGTCTCTCTCTCTCTCTGTGTCTGTCTATGTCGGTCTCTCTCTCTCTCTGTGTCTGTCTATGTCGGTCTCTCTCTCTCTCTGTGTCTGTCTATGTCGGTCTCTCTCTCTCTCTGTGTCTGTCTATGTCGGTCTCTCTCTCTCTCTGTGTCTGTCTATGTCGGTCTCTCTCTCTCTCTGTGTCTGTCTATGTCGGTCTCTCTCTCTCTCTCTGTGTCTGTCTATGTCGGTCTCTCTCTCTCTCTCTGTGTCTGTCTATGTCGGTCTCTCTCTCTCTCTGTGTCTGTCTATGTCGGTCTCTCTCTCTCTCTGTGTCTGTCTATGTCGGTCTCTCTCTCTCTCTGTGTCTGTCTATGTCGGTCTCTCTCTCTCTCTGTGTCTGTCTATGTCGGTCTCTCTCTCTCTCTGTGTCTGTCTATGTCGGTCTCTCTCTCTCTCTGTGTCTGTCTATGTCGGTCTCTCTCTCTCTGTGTCTGTCTATGTCGGTCTCTCTCTCTCTGTGTCTGTCTATGTCGGTCTCTCTCTCTCTGTGTCTGTCTATGTCGGTCTCTCTCTCTCTGTGTCTGTCTATGTCGGTCTCTCTCTCTCTGTGTCTGTCTATGTCGGTCTCTCTCTCTCTGTGTCTGTCTATGTCGGTCTCTCTCTCTCTCTGTGTCTGTCTATGTCGGTCTCTCTCTCTCTGTGTCTGTCTATGTCGGTCTCTCTCTCTCTCTGTGTCTGTCTATGTCGGTCTCTCTCTCTCTCTGTGTCTGTCTATGTCGGTCTCTCTCTCTCTCTGTGTCTGTCTATGTCGGTCTCTCTCTCTCTGTGTCTGTCTATGTCGGTCTCTCTCTCTCTGTGTCTGTCTATGTCGGTCTCTCTCTCTCTCTGTGTCTGTCTATGTCGGTCTCTCTCTCTCTGTGTCTGTCTATGTCGGTCTCTCTCTCTCTGTGTCTGTCTATGTCGGTCTCTCTCTCTCTCGGCGTCTGTCTATGTCGGTCTCTCTCTCTCTCTCTCTCTCGGCGTCTGTCTATGTCGGTCTCTCTCTCTCTCTCTCTGTGTCTGTCTATGTCTGTCTCTCTCTCTCTCTGTGTCTGTCTATGTCGGTCTCTCTCTCTCTCTGTGTCTGTCTATGTCGGTCTCTCTCTCTCTCTGTGTCTGTCTATGTCGGTCTCTCTCTCTCTCTCTCTCTGCGTCTGTCTATGTCGGTCTCTCTCTCTCTGTGTCTGTCTATGTCGGTCTCTCTCTCTCTGTGTCTGTCTATGTCGGTCTCTCTCTCTCTGTGTCTGTCTATGTCGGTCTCTCTCTCTCTCTCTGTGTCTGTCTATGTCGGTCTCTCTCTCTCTCTGTGTCTGTCTATGTCGGTCTCTCTCTCTGTGTGTCGTGTCTATGTCGGTCCTCTCTCTCTGTCTGTTGTCTGTCTATGTCGGTCTCTCTCTCTCTCTGTGTCTGTCTATGTCGGTCTCTCTCTCTCTCTGCGTCTGTCTATGTCGGTCTCTCTCCTCTGTGGCTGTCTATGTCGGTCTCTCTCTCTCTCTGTGTCTGTCTATGTCGGTCTCTCTCTCTCGGTGTGTCTGTCTATGTCGGTCTCCATCCCCCTCTCTCTCGGCGTCTGTCTATGTCGGTCTCTCTCTCTCTGTGTGTCTGTCTATGTCGGTCTCTCTCTCTCTCTCTCTCTCTCGGCGTCTGTCTATGTCGGTCTCTCTCTCTCTCTGTGTGTCTGTCTATGTCGGTCTCTCTCTCTCTCGGCGTCTGTCTATGTCGGTCTCTCTCTCTCTCTGTGTCTGTCTATGTCGGTCTCTCTCTCTCTCTGTGTCTGTCTATGTCGGTCTCTCTCTCTCTCTGTGTATGTCTATGTCGGTCTCTCTCTCTCTCTGTGTCTGTCTATGTCGGTCTCTCTCTCTCTGTTGTCTGTCTATGTCGGTCTCTCTCTCTCTCGTGTCTGTCTATGCGGTCTCTCTCTCTCTGTGTCTGTCTATGTCGGTCCTCTCTCTCTCGTCTGTGTCTGTCTATGTCGGTCTCTCTCTCTCTCTGTGCTGTCCTATGTCGGTCTCTCTCTCTCTGTGTCTGTCTATGTCGGTCTCTCTCTCTCTCTGTGTCTGTCTATGTCGGTCTCTCTCTCTCTCTGTGTCTGTCTATGTCGGTCTCTCTCTCTCTCTGTGTCTGTCTATGTCGGTCTCTCTCTCTCTCTGTGTCTGTCTATGTCGGTCTCTCTCTCTCTGTGTCTGTCTATGTCGGTCTCTCTCTCTCTGTGTCTGTCTATGTCGGTCTCTCTCTCTCTCTGTCTGTCTATGTCGGTCACTCTCTCTCTGTCTGTCAGTCTGTCTCTGTCTGTCCATGTCGGTCACTCTCTCTCTGTCTGTCAGTCTGTCTATGTCGGTCTCTCTCTCTCTGTGTCTGTCTATGTCGGTCTCTCTCTCTCTCTGTGTCTGTCTATGTCGGTCTCTCTCTCTGTGTCTGTCTATGTCGGTCTCTCTCTCTCTCTGTGTGTCTGTCTATGTCGGTCTCTCTCTCTCTCTCTGTCTGTCTATGTCGGTCTCTCTCTCTCTCTGTGTCTGTCTATGTCTGTCTCTCTCTCTCTCTGTGTCTGTCTATGTCGGTCTCTCTCTCTCTCTGTGTCTGTCTATGTCGGTCTCTCTCTCTCGGTGTCAGTCTATGTCGGTCTCTCTCTCTCGGTGTCAGTCTATGTCGGTCTCTCTCTCTCGGTTATGTAGTCATATGTCGGTCTCTCTCTCTCTGTGTCTGTCTATGTCGGTCTCTCTCTCTCGGTGTCAGTCTGTCTCTGTCTGTCTATGTCGGTCACTCTCTCTCTGTCTGTCAGTCTGTCTATGTCGGTCTCTCTCTCTCTCTGTGTCTGTCTATGTCGGTCTCTCTCTCTCGGTGTCTGTCTATGTCGGTCTCTCTCTCTCTCTGTGTCTGTCTATGTCGGTCTCTCTCTCTCTCTGCGTCTGTCTATGTCGGTCTCTCTCTCTCTCTCTCTGCGTCTGTCTATGTCGGTCTCTCTCTCTCTCTCTCGGCGTCTGTCTATGTCGGTCTCTCTCTCTCTCTGTGTCTGTCTATGTCGGTCTCTCTCTCTCTCTGTGTGTCTGTCTATGTCGGTCTCTCTCTCTCTCTGTGTCTGTCTATGTCTCTCTCACGCTCTCTGTGTCTGTCTCTCTCTCTCTCTCTCTCTGTGTCTGTCTATGTCGGTCTCTCTCTCTCTGTGTGTGTCTATGTCGGTCTCTCTCTCTCTGTGTGTGTCTATGTCGGTCTCTCTCTCTCTCTGTGTCTGTCTATGTCGGTCTCTCTCTCTGTGTGTGTCTGTCTATGTCGGTCTCTCTCTCTCTCTGTCTCTCTCTCTGTCTGTCTCTCTCTCTCTGTGTGTGTCTATGTCGGTCTCTCTCTCTCTGTGTGTCTGTCTATGTCGGTCTCTCTCTCTCTCTCTGTCTGTCTATGTCGGTCTCTCTCTCTCTCTGTGTCTGTCTATGTCGGTCTCTCTCTCTCTCTCTGTGTCTGTCTATGTCGGTCTCTCTCTCTCTCTGTGTCTGTCTATGTCGGTCTCTCTCTCTCGGTGTCAGTCTATGTCGGTCTCTCTCTCTGTGTCTGTCTATGTCGGTCTCTCTCTCTGTGTGTCTGTCTATGTCGGTCTCTCTCTCTCTGTATGTCTGTCTATGTCGGTCTCTCTCTCGGTCTGTCAGTCTGTCTATGTCGGTCCTCTCTCTCTGTCTGTCAGTCTGTCTCTGTCTCTCTCTCTCTCTGTGTCTGTCTATGTCGGTCTCTCTCTCTCTCTGTGTCTGTCTATGTCGGTCTCTCTCTCTCTCTGTGTCTGTCTATGTCGGTCTCTCTCTCTCTCTGTGTCTGTCTATGTCGGTCTCTCTCTCTCTCTGTGTCTGTCTATGTCGGTCTCTCTCTCTCTCTGTGTCTGTCTATGTCGGTCTCTCTCTCTCTCTGTGTCTGTCTATGTCTGTCTCTCTCTCTCTCTCTGTTGTCGTCTATGTCGGTCTCTCTCTCTCTCTGTGTGTCTGTCTATGTCGGTCTCTCTCTCTCTCTGGTGTCAGTCTATGTCGGCTCTCTCCTCTCTGTGTCTGTCTATGTCGGTCTCTCTCTCTCTCTGTGTCAGTCTATGTCCGGTCTCTCTCTCCTCTGTGTGTATGTCTATGTCGGTCTCTCTCTCTCTGTGTCTGTCTATGTCGGTCTCTCTCTCTCTGTGTCTGTCTATGTCGGTCTCTCTCTCTCTCTGTGTCTGTCTATGTCGGTCTCTCTCTCTCTCTGTGTGTGTCTTTGTCTGTCTCTCTCTCTCTCTGTGTCTGTCTATGTCTGTCTCTCTCTCTCTCTGTGTCTGTCTATGTCGGTCTCTCTCTCTCTCTGTGTCTGTCTATGTCGGTCTCTCTCTCTCTCTCGGCGTCTGTCTATGTCGGTCTCTCTCTCTCTGTGTCTGTCTATGTCGGTCTCTCTCTCTCTGTGTCTGTCTATGTCGGTCTCTCTCTCTCTCTGTGTCTGTCTATGTCGGTCTCTCTCTCTCTCTCTGAGTCTGTCTATGTCGGTCTCTCTCTCTCTGTCTGTCTGTCTATGTCGGTCTCTCTCTCTCTCTGTCTGTCTATGTCGGTCTCTCTCTCTCTCTGTCTGTCTATGTCGGTCTCTCTCTCTCTCTCGGCGTCTGTCTATGTCGGTCTCTCTCTCTCTCTCGGCGTCTGTCTATGTCGGTCTCTCTCTCTCTCTCGGCGTCTGTCTATGTCGGTCTCTCTCTCTCTCTCGGCGTCTGTCTATGTCGGTCTCTCTCTCTCTCTCGGCGTCTGTCTATGTCGGTCTCTCTCTCTCTCTCGGCGTCTGTCTATGTCGGTCTCTCTCTCTCTCTCGGCGTCTGTCTATGTCGGTCTCTCTCTCTCGGCGTCTGTCTATGTCGGTCTCTCTCTCGGCGTCTGTCTATGTCGGTCTCTCTCTCTCGGCGTCTGTCTATGTCGGTCTCTCTCTCTCTGTGTCTATCTATGTCGGTCTCTCTCTCTCTGTGTCTGTCTATGTCGGTCTCTCTCTCTCTGTCTGTCTATGTCGGTCTCTCTCTCTCTCGGCGTCTGTCTATGTCGGTCTCTCTCTCTCTCTCGGCGTCTGTCTATGTCGGTCTCTCTCTCTCTCTCGGCGTCTGTCTATGTCGGTCTCTCTCTCTCTCTCGGCGTCTGTCTATGTCGGTCTCTCTCTCTCTCTCGGCGTCTGTCTATGTCGGTCTCTCTCTCTCTCGGCGTCTGTCTATGTCGGTCTCTCTCTCTCGGCGTCTGTCTATGTCGGTCTCTCTCTCTCGGCGTCAGTCTATGTCGGTCTCTCTCTCTCGGCGTCTGTCTATGTCGGTCTCTCTCTCTCGGCGTCTGTCTATGTCGGTCTCTCTCTCTCGGAGTCTGTCTATGTCGGTCTCTCTCTCTCGGCGTCTGTCTATGTCGGTCTCTCTCTCTCGGCGTCTGTCTATGTCGGTCTCTCTCTCTCGGCGTCTGTCTATGTCGGTCTCTCTCTCTCGGCGTCTGTCTATGTCGGTCTCTCTCTCTCTCTGTGTCTGTCTATGTCGGTCTCTCTCTCTCAGTGTCAGTCTATGTCGGTCTCTCTCTCTCGGTGTCAGTCTATGTCGGTCTCTCTCTCTCGGTGTCAGTCTATGTCGGTCTCTCTCTCTGTGTGTCTGTCTATGTCGGTCTCTCTCTCTCGGTGTCAGTCTGTCTCTGTCTGTCTATGTCGGTCACTCTCTCTCTGTCTGTCAGTCTGTCTATGTCGGTCTCTCTCTCTCTCTGTGTGTCTGTCTATGTCGGTCTCTCTCTCTCTCTGTGTCTGTCTATGTCGGTCTCTCTCTCTCTCTGTGTCTGTCTATGTCGGTCTCTCTCTCTCTCTGTGTCTGTCTATGTCGGTCTCTCTCTCTCTCTCTCTGTGTCTGTCTATGTCGGTCTCTCTCTCTCTCTCTGTGTGTCTGTCTATGTCGGTCTCTCTCTCTCTCTGTGTGTCTGTCTATGTCGGTCTCTCTCTCTCTCTGTGTCTGTCTATGTCGGTCTCTCTCTCTCTCTGTGTCTGTCTATGTCGGTCTCTCTCTCTCTCTCTCTCTGTGTCTGTCTATGTCGGTCTCTCTCTCTCTGTGTGTGTCTATGTCGGTCTCTCTCTCTCTGTGTGTGTCTATGTCGGTCTCTCTCTCTCTGTGTGTCTGTCTATGTCGGTCTCTCTCTCTGTGTGTGTCTGTCTATGTCGGTCTCTCTCTCTCTCTGTGTCTGTCTATGTCGGTCTCTCTCTCTCTGTGTCTGTCTATGTCGGTCTCTCTCTCTCTGTGTGTCTGTCTATGTCGGTCTCTCTCTCTCTCTCTGTCTGTCTATGTCGGTCTCTCTCTCTCTCTGTGTCTGTCTATGTCGGTCTCTCTCTCTCTCTGTGTCTGTCTATGTCGGTCTCTCTCTCTCTCTGTGTCTGTCTATGTCGGTCTCTCTCTCTCGGTGTCAGTCTATGTCGGTCTCTCTCTCTCGGTGTCAGTCTATGTCGGTCTCTCTCTCTCGGTGTCAGTCTATGTCGGTCTCTCTCTCTGTGTGTCTGTCTATGTCGGTCTCTCTCTCTCGGTGTCAGTCTGTCTCTGTCTGTCTATGTCGGTCACTCTCTCTCTGTCTGTCAGTCTGTCTATGTCGGTCTCTCTCTCTCTCTGTGTGTCTGTCTATGTCGGTCTCTCTCTCTCTCTGTGTCTGTCTATGTCGGTCTCTCTCTCTCTCTGTGTCTGTCTATGTCGGTCTCTCTCTCTCTCTGTGTCTGTCTATGTCGGTCTCTCTCTCTCTCTGTGTCTGTCTATGTCGGTCTCTCTCTCTCTCTGTGTCTGTCTATGTCGGTCTCTCTCTCTCTCTGTGTCTGTCTATGTCGGTCTCTCTCTCTCTCTCTGTGTGTCTGTCTATGTCGGTCTCTCTCTCTCTCTCTGTGTGTCTGTCTATGTCGGTCTCTCTCTCTCTCTGTGTGTCTGTCTATGTCGGTCTCTCTCTCTCTCTGTGTCTGTCTATGTCGGTCTCTCTCTCTCTCTGTGTCTGTCTATGTCGGACTCTCTCTCTCTCTCTCTCTGTGTCTGTCTATGTCGGTCTCTCTCTCTCTGTGTGTGTCTATGTCGGTCTCTCTCTCTCTGTGTGTGTCTATGTCGGTCTCTCTCTCTCTCTGTGTCTGTCTATGTCGGTCTCTCTCTCTGTGTGTGTCTGTCTATGTCGGTCTCTCTCTCTCTCTGTGTCTGTCTATGTCGGTCTCTCTCTCTCTCTCGGTGTCAGTCTGTCTCTGTCTGTCTATGTCGGTCACTCTCTCCCTGTGTCAGTCTGTCTCTGTCTCGGTCTCTCTCTCTCTGTGTCAGTCTGTCTCTGACTCTCTGTCTTGGTCACTCTCTCTCTGTCTGTCAGTCTGTCTATGTCGGTCTCTCTCTCTCTCTCTGTGTCTGTCTATGTCGGTCTCTCTCTCTCTCTCTGTGTCTGTCTATGTCGGTCTCTCTCTCTCTCTCTGTGTCTGTCTATGTCGGTCTCTCTCTCTCTGTCTGTCTGTCTATGTCGGTCTCTCTCTCTCTCTGTCTGTCTATGTCGGTCTCTCTCTCTCTCTGTCTGTCTATGTCGGTCTCTCTCTCTCTCTCTCGGCGTCTGTCTATGTCGGTCTCTCTCTCTCTCTCGGCGTCTGTCTATGTCGGTCTCTCTCTCTCTCTCGGCGTCTGTCTATGTCGGTCTCTCTCTCTCTCTCGGCGTCTGTCTATGTCGGTCTCTCTCTCTCTCTCGGCGTCTGTCTATGTCGGTCTCTCTCTCTCTCTCGGCGTCTGTCTATGTCGGTCTCTCTCTCTCTCTCGGCGTCTGTCTATGTCGGTCTCTCTCTCTCTCTCGGCGTCTGTCTATGTCGGTCTCTCTCTCGGCGTCTGTCTATGTCGGTCTCTCTCTCTCGGCGTCTGTCTATGTCGGTCTCTCTCTCTCTGTGTCTATCTATGTCGGTCTCTCTCTCTCTGTGTCTGTCTATGTCGGTCTCTCTCTCTCTGTCTGTCTATGTCGGTCTCTCTCTCTCTCGGCGTCTGTCTATGTCGGTCTCTCTCTCTCTCTCGGCGTCTGTCTATGTCGGTCTCTCTCTCTCTCTCGGCGTCTGTCTATGTCGGTCTCTCTCTCTCTCGGCGTCTGTCTATGTCGGTCTCTCTCTCTCTCTCGGCGTCTGTCTATGTCGGTCTCTCTCTCTCTCGGCGTCTGTCTATGTCGGTCTCTCTCTCTCGGCGTCTGTCTATGTCGGTCTCTCTCTCTCGGCGTCTGTCTATGTCGGTCTCTCTCTCTCGGCGTCTGTCTATGTCGGTCTCTCTCTCTCGGCGTCTGTCTATGTCGGTCTCTCTCTCTCGGCGTCTGTCTATGTCGGTCTCTCTCTCTCGGCGTCTGTCTATGTCGGTCTCTCTCTCTCGGCGTCTGTCTATGTCGGTCTCTCTCTCTCGGCGTCTGTCTATGTCGGTCTCTCTCTCTCGGCGTCTGTCTATGTCGGTCTCTCTCTCTCGGCGTCTGTCTATGTCGGTCTCTCTCTCTCGGCGTCTGTCTATGTCGGTCTCTCTCTCTCTCTCTGTGTGTCTGTCTATGTCGGTCTCTCTCTCTCTCTCTGTGTCTGTCTATGTCGGTCTCTCTCTCTCTCTGTGTCTGTCTATGTCGGTCTCTCTCTCTCTCTGTGTCTGTCTATGTCAGTCTCTCTCGCTCTATGTCAGTCTCTCTCTCTCACTCTCACTCACTGTGTGTGTGTGCGTGCGTGTGTGTGTGTGTCTCTCTCTCTCTCTGTGTGTCTGCACCACCCAAGATTCCACACCACAGGCTCAGACTAATGACAAAGCAGGTAAGAGAGAAGTCAGCAGTCACTTAAAGAAGAAACTGAGGCTTATCTAATTTCTTAAAACTTACTCCGGGAAATCCATTTTTAATTAATTTGAAATTAATTAATCAGAGGGACCATCATTGGTGATTTTCCCAAAAAAAATAAATAAATAAAAACCTTTGCCACAAAAATGCCATAAATACCTAATTACTCCTTCCTCTAAAAGTCTCAAAGCAGTTCACAGAAAAACAAGCAGCAAGGATTTTTAATGCTTACATACATTTAATTCCTATCTAAGTACAAAGTTAACAGATATTGGGTCTAAATTTCGCTCATCGTATTCATTAAGTACGTTAGAGAATCTCTAAAATGTAAAAATAAGTCAAGTGTGTGGGATGTTTTTAGATGTTAATACCAACTATATGCTTTATTCGTCATTATTTAAAGGCTTAAAGAGTTGCACAAGCAGCACGAGCGGTTTGGAGTGTCTCAGACATGATCATTGTCCTTGCACACAGTATAAACTCCCATAGTGTGCTGTATTCAATCCAGCGCCACCTTCTGACCACCATATTTTACATATTTTATTTCTTTTTTTTTGCCCGATGATGAAAGACGCTCCTTTCTGACACCTGGTTCTTTTCAGAGCATGACGATTATTCAGGACTTCTTCCAACGTGTCTGTGTGCTGGAGCTTCAGTGCCGTCATTCAAGCAGCAACGACACACAAAGAAGCTTTTATACGTTTCATGCTTCCACGTCGCACAGGTAGAGAAGCAGCAAAGAGAAGCTGCTTTCATAAGACTAGAACTACTCAGGAAAATGAACTCCAGTCTATTAGGTAGTGACAAGATGTTTATTTTTATCTTTTTTTATTTTAGTATATGGTTTATATACGAGTTTGTTAATAGATTTAAAAAGGGCATGGTCATAATTTCTGCAGCATCTCTTTAACTCATTGCTATATTACTATTCACATGTCTTTTGAACACAAGTGTGAAAATGATCCTGGTAGAAAAAATGGTTCATTTTGATACGGGAACAAGATTTCTGCACTGACTTCATACCAAGTATAGCATTATAACTGCACATTTCACACCTGTAAACGTGTATATACAATTTCGTCTATACTGTATATGTCATTCTGTTACACTGTGGAGCTTCTGGCACTAAAACTAATCCCTCGCATGTGAAAAAACATGCCTGGCAATAAAGCTGATTCTGATTCTGATTAAAGCAGTCGATGGTTTACGTAGGTTTTCTTATACATCACTATAGATGTAGTTAAATGACAGAACACGCAAATATCAAAAGTGAACACGTGATGTCTCTGATGCCCCCTAGTGTGTGCAGTTTTATGTAGATTGCCATGTTAGTGAATGAGAAAAGACCCAAAGATACATTGAGAGTCACACACATACGGTCACAGATAGAAGCCTGACCTCCAGATCATCCCAAATACTTTTCCTTACAGCTTCACAGGAGTTATTTGAAGCTAATTAAATAGGGGTGATTGATCGTTTTGGACACGAAAGCCGAGCACAAGTTCTGTAGCAAAGCCGTGTCCGGTTCTGCCGTACACTCGAACGGACCCTCAGCAGGGAAGTTCCTCCTGAGTTAGCATGTTGTTTTGGCATTATGAATACAGCGAGTGTACAAAGTCATAGCAGTTCCTTTTAACTTACTGTAAATTCTTTTCAGGAATGTTATGTTTCAGAGTTGCTACACTCAATTTTGACATACTGTATAGCGTACAATGACAATGAAAAACACTACATGGCCTATAAGTAAATGCACCCCTGACCATCACACCCATATGTGGTGCTTCCCCAAGCTGTTAAAACAAATATTAGAAGCACACATTTTAATCTAGAAAGTCGTACTGTAACATTACAGTTTCCCTTCACTGGAACTAAGAGACTGAAACATGGTCCAGAACGACAATGTCCCTATACACAAAGCCCCAGAGCTCCATGACGACATGGTGTGTTAATGTTGGAGTGTAAGAGAGTGTCCTGCACAGAGCCCTGACTCGGACTCAACCCTACTGAACACCTTTAGGAACACCGAATGAACCCCAGACCTCCTCACTCAACATCAGTGTCTGATCTCACTAATGCTCCTGTACCTGAATGATCACTAATCCCCACAGACACACTCCAACACCAGTGTCTGATCTCACTAATGCCCCTGTAGCTGAATGATCACTAATCCCCACAGACACACTCCAACATCAGTGTCTGATCTCACTAATGCTCCTGTAGCTGAATGATCACTAATCCCCACAGACACACTCCAACATCAGTGTCTGATCTCACTAATGCTCCTGTAGCTGAATGATCACTAATCCCCACAGACACACTCCAACATCAGTGTCTGATCTCACTAATGCTCCTGTAGCTGAATGATCACTAATCCCCACAGACACACTCCAACACCAGTGTCTGATCTCACTAATGCTCCTGTAGCTGAATGATCACTAATCCCCACAGACACACTCCAACATCAGTGTCTGATCTCACTAACGCTCCTGTACCTGAATGATCACTAATCCCCACAGACACACTCCAACACCAGTGTCTGATCTCACTAACGCTCCTGTACCTGAATGATCACTAATCCCCACAGACACACTCCAACACCAGTGTCTGATCTCACTAATGCCCCTGTAGCTGAATGATCACTAATCCCCACAGACACACTACACCATCAGAGTCTGATCTCACTAACGCTCCTGTACCTGAATGATCACTAATCCCCACAGACACACTCCAACATCAGTGTCTGATCTCACTAATGCTCCTGTAGCTGAATGATCACTAATCCCCACAGACACACTCCAACATCAGTGTCTGATCTCACTAATGCTCCTGTAGCTGAATGATCACTAATCCCCACAGACACACTCCAACATCAGTGTCTGATCTCACTAATGCCCCTGTAGCTGAATGATCACTAATCCCCACAGACACACTCCAACATCAGTGTCTGATCTCACTAATGCCCCTGTAGCTGAATGATCACTAATCCCCACAGACACACTCCAACATCAGTGTCTGATCTCACTAATGCCCCTGTAGCTGAATGATCACTAATCCCCACAGACACAATCCAACACCAGTGTCTGATCTCACTAATGCCCCTGTAGCTGAATGATCACTAATCCCCACAGACACACTCCAACATCAGTGTCTGATCTCACTAACGCTCCTGTAGCTGAATGATCACTAATCCCCACAGACACACTCCAACATCAGTGTCTGATCTCACTAATGCTCCTGTAGCTGAATGATCACTAATCCCCACAGACACACTACACCATCAGAGTCTGATCTCACTAATGCTCCTGTAGCTGAATGATCACTAATCCCCACAGACACACTACACCATCAGAGTCTGATCTCACTAATGCCCCTGTAGCTGAATGATCACTAATCCCCACAGACACACTCCAACACCAGTGTCTGATCTCACTAACGCTCCTGTACCTGAATGATCACTAATCCCCACAGACACACTACACCATCAGAGTCTGATCTCACTAATGCTCCTGTAGCTGAATGATCACTAATCCCCACAGACACACTACACCATCAGAGTCTGATCTCACTAATGCTCCTGTAGCTGAATGATCACTAATCCCCACAGACACACTACACCATCAGAGTCTGATCTCACTAACGCTCCTGTACCTGAATGATCACTAATCCCCACAGACACACTCCAACACCAGTGTCTGATCTCACTAACGCTCCTGTACCTGAATGATCACTAATCCCCACAGACACACTCCAACACCAGTGTCTGATCTCACTAACGCTCCTGTACCTGAATGATCACTAATCCCCACAGACACACTCCAACACCAGTGTCTGATCTCACTAATGCCCCTGTAGCTGAATGATCACTAATCCCCACAGACACACTCCAACATCAGTGTCTGATCTCACTAATGCTCCTGTAGCTGAATGATCACTAATCCCCACAGACACACTCCAACATCAGTGTCTGATCTCACTAATGCTCCTGTAGCTGAATGATCACTAATCCCCACAGACACACTACACCATCAGAGTCTGATCTCACTAATGCTCCTGTAGCTGAATGATCACTAATCCCCACAGACACACTACACCATCAGAGTCTGATCTCACTAATGCCCCTGTAGCTGAATGATCACTAATCCCCACAGACACACTCCAACACCAGTGTCTG
Source organism: Tachysurus fulvidraco (assembly GCF_022655615.1). Taxonomy (NCBI): domain Eukaryota; kingdom Metazoa; phylum Chordata; class Actinopteri; order Siluriformes; family Bagridae; genus Tachysurus; species Tachysurus fulvidraco. Next base: position 5,234,505 of record NC_062536.1, read on the forward strand.
ATCTCACTAACGCTCCTGTACCTGAATGATCACTAATCCCCACAGACACACTACACCATCAGAGTCTGATCTCACTAATGCTCCTGTAGCTGAATGATCACTAATCCCCACAGACACACTACACCATCAGAGTCTGATCTCACTAATGCTCCTGTACCTGAATGATCACTAATCCCCACAGACACACTCCAACACCAGTGTCTGATCTCACTAACGCTCCTGTACCTGAATGATCACTAATCCCCACAGACACACTACACCATCAGAGTCTGATCTCACTAATGCTCCTGTACCTGAATGATCACTAATCCCCACAGACACACTCCAACACCAGTGTCTGATCTCACTAACGCTCCTGTACCTGAATGATCACTAATCCCCACAGACACACTCCAACACCAGTGTCTGATCTCACTAATGCCCCTGTAGCTGAATGATCACTAATCCCCACAGACACACTCCAACATCAGTGTCTGATCTCACTAATGCTCCTGTAGCTGAATGATCACTAATCCCCACAGACACACTCCAACATCAGTGTCTGATCTCACTAATGCTCCTGTAGCTGAATGATCACTAATCCCCACAGACACACTCCAACATCAGTGTCTGATCTCACTAATGCCCCTGTAGCTGAATGATCACTAATCCCCACAGACACACTCCAACATCAGTGTCTGATCTCACTAATGCCCCTGTAGCTGAATGATCACTAATCCCCACAGACACACTCCAACATCAGTGTCTGATCTCACTAATGCCCCTGTAGCTGAATGATCACTAATCCCCACAGACACAATCCAACACCAGTGTCTGATCTCACTAATGCCCCTGTAGCTGAATGATCACTAATCCCCACAGACACAATCCAACACCAGTGTCTGATCTCACTAATGCCCCTGTAGCTGAATGATCACTAATCCCCACAGACACACTCCAACATCAGTGTCTGATCTCACTAACGCTCCTGTAGCTGAATGATCACTAATCCCCACAGACACACTACACCATCAGAGTCTGATCTCACTAATGCTCCTGTAGCTGAATGATCACTAATCCCCACAGACACACTACACCATCAGAGTCTGATCTCACTAACGCTTCTGTACCTGAATGATCACTAATCCCCACAGACACACTCCAACACCAGTGTCTGATCTCACTAACGCTCCTGTACCTGAATGATCACTAATCCCCACAGACACACTCCAACACCAGTGTCTGATCTCACTAACGCTCCTGTAGCTGAATGATCACTAATCCCCACAGACACACTACACCATCAGAGTCTGATCTCACTAATGCTCCTGTAGCTGAATGATCACTAATCCCCACAGACACACTACACCATCAGAGTCTGATCTCACTAATGCCCCTGTAGCTGAATGATCACTAATCCCCACAGACACACTCCAACACCAGTGTCTGATCTCACTAACGCTCCTGTACCTGAATGATCACTAATCCCCACAGACACACTACACCATCAGAGTCTGATCTCACTAATGCCCCTGTAGCTGAATGATCACTAATCCCCACAGACACACTCCAACACCAGTGTCTGATCTCACTAACGCTCCTGTAGCTGAATGATCACTAATCCCCACAGACACACTCCAACATCTAGTTGAAAGCCTCATTAGACTGGAGCTTAGTACAACAGTAAAGAGTGAATAAATCTGGTATGAGATGTTCAACACAGACATGATTGTGAAGGACAAATGAACACTGTTAACTAACAGGCAAAGTAGCTTGGCAAATTTTGCTAGTCACTTTGTTCTAAACAAACTCCACAAGCAGAGCATTTTACAGATATAGATATAGACGTAATACGATTTCATTTCTAAGCACACTATCCTAATGGAGTCCTGAATGTTTAGAGATGTTGTGACATCGTTATGAAATGTAACGTCTCAGGGATAATTAGGACGACATACGGTATGCAACCGCCCTTTCATTAGTACACGAGGTACAGAAACTCTGAGATGATGCAAATGTCGGAAGGTTGTGAAATCATGTAATTAGATGTTGGCATGTGATAGACTAGTGGTTAAGGTGTTGGGCTACCAGTCGTAGGGTTGTGAGTTTGAAGCCCAGGTCCACCAAGCTGACACTGTTGGGCCCCTAAGCAAGGAACTTAACCCTCAATTGTTCAGTTGTATAAAAATGAGATACTGCAAGTCACTCTGGATGAAGCTGCCTGCTGTAAATGTAAATAATAATATCCTGTAGGAAGAGTGAACACAACCTCTATACACAGTAGAAGTGAAAACATACAGTGTGTCATATGACATATGGCAACATCAGACCGACCTCTTCATTTCATTTCCTCAGATACGAGACTCATTAGTGTTCAGACCTTCTGTTTACACCTAAATATCAGATTTAAACCTGAAGTCATAAGAGGTGCAGAAACAGAGCATTAAAGTTCCCAGCTGTACATCACGGCTGTATGTTAAGCCCAACACAGTTGTATAAACAGGATGGATACAAGTGTACAACGTGCGAAAATCACTTAAATAGTTATCATTTTGCTAGTTTTATGTACATGTTATTTTATAAACACACACACACACACACACACACGATACAAATAAAGCAAAACAAACCTCCGTTTGTTCCGTTTCTCAAAGCCGTTGGTTTCTTCTTTAAACTGGAAACCACACGAACATCCGCGTCACCGCAGACATTTTACGGCATTGTGGAAGACGTTTCACTTTAAAAATCTGTTTCATTTCCCACCCTTATTCCTTTTGAGCCCGCCTCCTGACGCGATATAATGCACACATGCACACCTGATTGGCTGAGGAGTGCCGTAGTGACCAATCACCGCCTAGAAGGCAGGTTCTTACGAATACGGGTAGGTTAAATAACGCTGCTTAGTCAGAAAGATTACTGTTTTTTTTTCCCAGTCCGAGAGCTCTGAAATGTTAGCCATGAGCCCTTTATTCACACGCCCATCCGGTTTAAAAGATCCTTTCATTGGTGAGGAAATTAAAAAAACTAAACAAAACGAAATAAAAATAAATGAATTAAATATCAATTAATTATTATTTAATATTACATTAATAAAATAATGTGTAAACAAATTCATGCCAAGTGAGCACTTTATTTTTGAAAATAAGTTAGTAAAATTTATAATGGAAAGTATTTTTGTGTGTGTGGTTTTTTTTAAGTTTATTGTTCTCCCCAAGCGTATGGTAGCGTATTACCGTAAAACCCTGTGTATACGCACATTAAGTTCTTTAATGTTTACTTCAACCTTTAATAGAATATTGGGATAGGGTTTTTTTTTTTTTTTAACGTATTCTGTTTGTTTTAAGGTGTACATTAAAACGTTTTTTTTTTTCAGAATCAGAATCAGAAAGATCTTTATTAGTATGTTTTCATATACGAGGAATTTGTTCTAGTACAGAAGCTTCTCAGTGTAAACGGAACTGCATTAACAAGACATGAACAAATATAATAAAGACAGTTGTATGTACAGTGGGAAAATGTGCAAATTGAAATATAAATTTTTGTGTTTTATAATCCTAGAAACATACAGTTAGGCTAACTCAGATGTCTAGTCAGATGTGTCCAATCTTATCAGAGTTTGGGTGTAGGTTTACATGCCAATCTCTCAGAAGCCAAAACCTGATTCCACCTAATTCTACCTGTTTAATCAGTGATCTTGGCTTTCAACAGAATAAGGGCGTAAAAATAGGCTACATCAATAGATGACAACAGGTGTGTGTTCTGCCTGTTGGGAGTGAAAACATCTCCACTCACACTGGATCTATTAGATTGCACAACTAGTTAGATTGGTGTAAATATACTGAGTTAAGCAGCGGTGTCATATCTTATCCGGAAAGAGCCAGTGTGGGTGCAGGTTTTCATTCCAACCAAGCAGAAGCCACACCTGATTCCACCTGTTTAATCAGATGTTCTTGGCTTTTAGTAGACTCTGGTGTGGCTTCTGCTTGGTTGGAATGAAAACCTTCACCCACACCGGCCCTTTCCGGATAAGCTTGAACACTGCTGACTTAAAGAAACATCATTAACAACTGTTTTATTGTAATTGTAATCAAAGAAAAATAAACCTGAACACACAAAGTCTTAATACAAATTCAGATAATTTAGCAATTCTGTGGTCACATGACATGGACACAATGGACTCGACTTTGCCAAACAAAGAGCTCACATTCAGACATTCACATTCGAGGAGAGTCTCCTACAAAGGTTAGGTTGTTTTGCAAGAATCTGTTGTTAAAGAATATCAGATGCCAAATCTTTTGGATTTGCGATTTCACTCTGTTTGCTCCAGCGACTGCTTTCTTGTTTTTTGGAAGTGTGCCTTCTCTTTTGACTTCGTTTTGTCTCTCGTTCTGGACTTACATTTATCTCATTTATACAACTGAGCAGTTGAGAGTTTTTTCTTAATAGACTTTCTCAAGCACCCACAAGAGGCAGATTGCTGGCCCTGGGATTTGAGCTCACAACCTTCTGATCAGAAGCCCAACCCTATAACCTCTGAGCTCAATAGATCAATAAATAAATCCCAACCGACTGCACTATCAAATTTGTCGTCAACTCAGAAATTCCAGTTCCCTTCACACACCACTGCCTACAAACATGGCCAGTCCAGACTACACTCCCTAGATTACACACACACACACACACACACACATAGATAGACTTAATAACAAGGATTTCACTCACCCACAGTTTGCAAAGTAAACATTGTTTTTTCACTCAGTGTTTGTTGTTCTGGTTTGACCTGTTTATTTTTTCCTTGACTCTCGAGTTTGTCTTTGCTCAGTTTGTCCTGTTTATTCGTCCTCTGACCTGTACCTGTCTCTTGACCTTGAGCTTGAGCTTGAACTTGAACTTGCCTGATGATTTGAATTTGTGTGCCTTTCTCTCCTATTAAAAGTGGTCCATTACATTTAAAAGAAAGAAAGAAAGAAAGAAAGAAAGAAAGAAAGAAGGACACTTAACTTTTTTTTCTAATTGAATATTACTCTTTTTTTTAATTGAAGCATATGGAGCACATCTCATTCATAATTCACAGAATAAGTGAATCATTATGAAAAAGTAAATGTGCAGCAGCTTTCTAAGAACAAATCGATCCTTTTCAGCACTGTAACAGATTTCTTCTCTCAGGATTAATGTCACGTCTGAGAACTGCTTAGTTTAGGCCTCAGCCTGCAGTCAAACCCTGAGATAAAGATATCAAGATAAGTGTTTGTTAAGATGATGCATGATTACATGTGCTGTTAAATGTATTAATGAGCCATCAGTGGGCTCTTGGGATGCAATTAAGTCTTTTGTCTTTATATATAACTTATTCCTAATCAGAATAAAACCTTTTCCCAGCTAGATGATAGTCTATAGGAGGGATTTAAGACAGTTAACATCTTACTAAGAAACAGTCAGATTCAGAACAGCTGAGAAAAATGTATATTTTGGGGAAGTACAGTAGTTACATGAAGGGAAACGATCCATATTCAAATTGTGCTCTGGAGTTGTTTAACTTGATTTTCTACAAGGCTCATAGAGATTGATGGAATTATATCCGTGTAGCTCACGCCTCTGCGGTTGCCAGATATACAGCATACACCATTTGTAAGGCATTTTATTTTATGAGTCTCCAAACGCATTTTGGAAACTTTGTGGCTCATACGCCAAGATCGATCGATCGATCTATCTATCTATCTATCTATCTATCTATCTATCTATCTATCTATCTATCTATCTATCTATCTATAAGAAAACTACAACATGCTCTAAAATAAAGAGTGTTTATAAAGGTGAGCTGTGAGTGTGAGATATTTGGCAATGGGTATAATTAAGTGTCCTGTGACTGTAAGCATAGGAGTCCAGGTGCATTGTGGGAAGTGGAGTCTGTGGAAATAGAGTTAAAACAAGATGGAAAGTTCAACTGCTGCCTTCAAAACACGTGTGAACTCAGCTTGAAGATACGTTTTGAAATCAAGACAATGGATTAAGTTGAACTTGAAGTTTTCATTTTTTAAAACTTAAAATGCCAAACTTAGATTTGGAACATTGGAGATACAGAGAAGAAATAAGTTCATAACTTAATGGAGCTATGATGCTTTACAGTGTAGCCTGTGATCGACAAATCGAACACCAAACCAAACTAAACACTGACTTCGTAACTAAATTAAATATCATCAATAATTTTGTCCCAGAATCAGGTGAAAATATTACGCCAGAGGATCGAAATCTTTATCTGTGCTTCCAATGCCGATGTCTTTTATTCAAAGCACATCCGATAAACGACACTAACGTTGTAAAGTAACGTTTATTTTTTATCAAACTAATTGAAATTATTAGCCAGCTCACATAACAACTCGTCTCAGACACGTAGCCTACAAACATGGCTACCAGAGACATCTTTCTAACGGTTGTGTTTTATTTATTTTTTTTATTTATATGTGGTATATTATGTCCTGTTCATAGCCTTATTGACCAGTTGCATCCTGGCTCCCAGTGTGTGCCTCGTGACATGCAGTACAATGAATTTTATAGTCTGAGGTAGAGACAGTGATCCACAAAGTGTGTCTGAGAAGACACCACGGGGTCTTGAAAACATGGGGGTTGTTCATTCATTCATTCATTTTCTACCGCTTATCCGAACTTATCATGGGGAGCCAGTGCCTATCTCAGGCGTCATCGGGCATCAAGGCAGGATACACCCTGGACAGAGTGCCAACCCATCACAGGGCACACACACACTCTCATTCACTCACGCAAACACACACTACAGACAATTTTCCAGAGATGCCAATCAACCTACCATGCATGTCTTTGGACCGGGGGAGGAAACCGGAGTACCCGGAGGAAACCCCAGAGGCACGGGGAGAACATGCAAACTCCAAACACACAAGGCGGAGGCGGGAATCAAACCCCGACCCTGGAGGTGTGAGGCGAACATGCTAACCACTAAGCCACCGTGCCCATGGGGGTTGTGATATTTTAAAATCTTGTTACAGTGATGAACATCATAACCCACCGTTATGGAAGATATATTTATTATTGAGTATTATAGCGAGTATTATTGCTATATAGCCTGTTTTACTGATCACTTGATATGATTTGGTTTTTAATCCACAGGTGTTTTCTGCCTTGTGGATAGTTAGGAAGAAAAAGCTCTGTGAGCACTAGTAAACCTTCTGAATATTATTAGAAGCATGATCATGTTTAGTTCAAGTCCGACTCTTTTTCCCAAAGTCCAAAAAATGTTTGTGTTTAGCATTAAATGTCTTTGTCATTTAGTAGCTTGCTAAAACTGCCAGACACAGGAACAGTTTCTTTCCCCAGCCAATCACCCTGATCAACACCTCACCATAATTATATTCACTGCTTCTTATCATAAGTACTGCATTGTCAGAACTGTATATATTACACATTACTGCTGCTGTATATTGCACAAAAGCATAATATTGCACAATATTGTTATTTGCACTCCCACACTTTATGTAATGTACATAACTGATCGTTCATATTCTATATTTATATTTAATTCTGTCTATATAGTATTTTTATTCTGCAGTGTCTTGTATAGTTTGTATAGTATTGTGTTATTTATGTCTGTACTTTTGAGAGTCACAAACAGCTGAAACCAAATTCCTTGTGTGTGTCAACATCAACACACTTGGCCAATAATCCTGATTCTGATTCTGATTCTGAGCAGAGATTAACGACTCATATGGATGTAGACAAATTTGAAGTTTTTCATTAATATTTCTGTTTTTATCTTCAAAGTAAATGGTGATGTCAAACCCATTTCTGCTCTCTGAGCTTTCCTGAGTGTTTGTACATAAGCATCTGAGGTAAAAACATCTCACAATAAAAGCCATTGATAAAAGCCACAAATACTTCTGGTGTCTGATTTCTGGCCAGAGCAATTATACTTTTATTAGCTTTGAATAAAAATAAACGAAATATTATAGAAGATTTTTAACAGTGAAAAATGAATACTTGCGAATAATGGCTTTTTCATTCATTCATTTTCTACCGCTATATCCGAACTTCTCGGGTCACGGGGAGCCTGTGCCTATCTCAGGCGTCATCGGGCATCAAGGCAGGATACACCCTGGACGGAGTGCTAACCCATCGCAGGGCACACACACACACACACTCTCTCATTCACACACTACGGACAATTTTCCAGAGATGCCAATCAACCTAACATGCATGTCTTTGGACCGGGGGAGGAAACCGGAGTACCCGGAGGAAACCCCCGAGGCACGGGGAGAACATGCAAACTCCGCACACACAAGGCGGAGGCGGGAATCGAACCCCGACCCTGGCGGTGTGAGGCGAACGTGCTACCCACTAAGCCACCGTGCCCCCTAATGGCTTTTTAATGACGGTATAATCATAGAGATGTTCTAATGCTAATATTTTATATATTTTCTTGCTTATTAGAAAACATGTCAAACAATATTTTTTTCTAACTGATGCGTTAAACCCTTATAATGCCATCCGGGTGATGTGTGTTTAAACAGATGTGTTCCTGATACTATAAACGGTTCAGTGGTTCGAAGATGGTTCAAAGCTTGTTATAGAAAATCCTTTAAAAAAAAAAATCTAACCAGGTTTAAATAATAAATAGATATTAAAACTTAACAGAAACACGAGTTCCATTAAATACACTCGACTGAAATAGATCATGACTTTTATTTATCTTCAATACACATTTAATATGAAAAGGACTTATTATTATTATTATTTTATGTATTTATTATCTTTTGTTTATTAAATGTATTCCACTGAAATGTAAATGTTCAGTATAGAGAGTGTGAGATACTTTTTTTTGGACCATTTACTACAGTGTTAGTTAGTCTTACTCGTGTTAAAAAGACAAGATAATTTCATTTCATTTCTCATTTCATTTTCTACCGCTTATCCGAACTACCTCGGGTCACGAGAAGCCTGTGCCTATCTCAGGCGTCATCGGGCATCGAGGCAGGATACACCCTGGACGGAGTGCCAACCCATCACAGGGCACACACACACACACACACACTCTCATTCACTCACACACTACGGACAATTTTCCAGAGATCTCAATCAACCTACCATGCATGTCTTTGGACCGGGGGAGGAAACCTGAGTACCAGGAGGAAACCCCCGAGGCACGGGGAGAACATGCAAATTCGACACACACAAGGTGGAGGTGGGAATCGAACCCCCAACCCTGGAGGTGTGAGGTGAACGTGCTAACCACTAAGCCACCGTGTTAGCAGACGACAATATTTTAGCCAAAGGAAAAGTGATATACAGGAGAAATATGATTATTTGCAGGTTTTTTCTTTAACAGTACATTAAAATATAAGAGTTAGGCCCATTCAGATCTTATATAGTTTGGAAACTGATTGCCAAGCGAAACTGGTTTACTTTGATAACCAGTTGCCATATTTAGATTGAATGTCAGGCAGATTGAATATAGAGAAGAGAGAGAGAAAGAGAGAGAGAATGATAGAGAAAGAGAGAGAGAGAGAAGGAGACCTGTGCTCTGTTTCAATGCCCCTTCTCAATGAATCTTGACTGATTGACAGGTCTGCTTTATCTGTGCAATATCGCCCCATGCACGTTCTGATTCGTCTTACGGTTGCCTCGCGCGACACTGTCTGACGAACAAATTAACCCCGGCAGCAGGCTGGAGAAAGGCCTCGAGTCGGCTAATCAGTGCCTGATTACAGCAGCGATGCTCTGGGAGATGCACAGGCCAAGGGTGCTGCTAGTAATTGGGCTTTCACAGCTCTGCTTTTGTGTGCGTGGATTTTTTTTTCTTTTTCAATCAGCCCATAGCTCAAGTGGCAGCCGAGGAATACCAGCACAGCACACTTCTAATCAATGCAGCCATGAGTGGCAAATGAACAGTCCCGATGTGCGTTAGAGCATAAACATACAAACGTATTCTGTATTCACATCCAGACCCCAGATTGCTTTTGTAAACTGTTATGCATGGAGCTGCCTCTATTTCCTTTTTAGTTTGGGAGGCAGCTAATTGAAGCCTATGCTAATTTGAACAAATGGTGGTTCTCTATTTCACATACATTTATCTGAATACTGGAGCCAGGATTTCAGACAGGATTTTAGTTAGACCAAAAAAAAAAAAAAAAAATCCAGTATTTTACAGACAATATATTCAGCATTATAACATTACAGCTGTACCTGTTTAACTGGTCACTTGATTCCAACTAGTTTTATTCCAAATGTGAATTATTTAAAAAGAAATATAGTAATAATAATAATAATAATAATAATAATAATAATAATAATAATAATAATAATAATAATAATAATAATAATCCATGCAGCCTCAGCATGAAAGCAAGACCAATAGTGTAATAATCAGCATTAGAGCTGCTATAAACGTACATCATTACAATGTATTAAATATAAAAACAACCGCTAACTACAGCATTTATATGCAATATAAATATTTCCACATTTAAATCGGTCATATACACAAGACTACACAGTACGACACGCAGTGAAATGTTTTTATCGACTGTAGAATCACCAACAATAAAAACATTTCCAAACTGAAGTTACTATACAGGTGTGAAAGGGATGAACGTGTACGGTATTATATTTAAGATCTCCACATATTCCCTTTAAAAGATATTTGATATCCACATTATTTAGGTTTAGAATGCATGTCGGTATGTGAGGTACTCTTAAAAGCCTGTTCTAGATGATAACATTTATGGGATGACAAATCTATAGCAAGTGGGAAATATATATTAATGTATGGAAATAGAAATGTACTACTGTATGAATACCAGAGTTTTGTTTGTTTTGCTTAAGGACACGAATGGCGTCCGGGAAGAAGCTCCTCCTCATTCTCTCGGTGTGTATGTCTTTATATAATGTATTTGCAAGTATTTTTTACAAATCAGTACCACGATGCCTTACCACTGGTCCGAGTCTCGTCGCTTGGTGGTGCACTCTGCATGTTGACCCATGAGACTGCTGAGGATAAAAGGACTTGATGAATATCAGACCGACTATGAACTGCCATCAGGGTGGTCAGCTTTGTGCTGGGGTCTTCATCAGTGAGCATTTGAAGACTTCAGCAGGAAGAAATTAGTGTTAAGTCTGTGATGAACTCGGAAATGATGGACCTGTTGGTTCCTCGGGAGCTCTTGGTCACACGATTAAACTCGACTACAAACTGTAGTAGAAAGGACATTATTTACATTGACATTATTTCTTGTCCAGTGTCACATAAATGAGCATGAGGTTCACGTCTGAATCTGGTTCCTCTCAAGGTTTCTTCCTCATATCATCTCAGGGATAAGTAGATAATATTGTTAAATGCTGTATATAAATAAAATTAATCGAATTGAGAATTCAAGGGTAACTGTCTTACCGACACACATTTAATTGTGGAGAGCTCCAAAATGTCCAAGTTTGAAAATACACCTATCGTACGCTAGTCTGTTATTTCCATATTTCCTACAGTATATTGCACATTGTGTGTTGGTGCATTGTAGGTTTACTGGTTCATACTGGAATAAAGGTAAGATGAATTGTTGGATATCATCTCCACAAGCTCCAAAGCCCACACAGTGTACAGTATTTACTGTGTACCAACTCCTACAGTATAATAATGAGACTTTACATTTCCTATTCCCTCACGTCCCACTCCTACGGCCTGTATTAGAATGATGTCGTTTATTTTCTTCTATCACTGACTTTATGTTACTTCTATATACACATTTTAATCCATGCACGATATCGTTACAGTACGTCTTCCTCCAGCTGCTTGGGAAACATTTTCTCTCAACGTGATGCGGACGGTTATCAGTTAGACGTGTCACAAATCTGATGAAATCAATCGTTTCCCAAGAAATCCAGGACTCGTAATACAGTGCATATATGGCACTCGTTCAGGACTGGAGATACTTGAGGAGCCTTAAACTCCATGTAGAAGAACATTTCAAGTTAACTTAAATGTTAAAGCTAACCTATGTTTATTTTAGGTTAGTCGATATATTTCTCTTATGTTAAAAGCTTCTTTTTCCCCATTGCAATAGATAAAAGAGGTGTTTATCATGTTAGCAACTCTATGCTTATGCCCTTTTCCAATATTTTTTATTTTCATTAAATTGAAGATGTTTAATAGGAGGGGTCACGATGGCTTAGTGGTTAGCACGTTCACCTCACACCTCCAGGGTTGGGGGTTCGATTCCCGCCTCCGCCTTGTGTGTGTGGAGTTTGCATGTTCTCCCCGTGCCTCGGGGGTTTCCTCCGGGTACTCCGGTTTCCTCCCCGGGTCCAAAGACATGCATGGTAGGTTGATTGGCATCTCTGGAAAATTGTCCGTAGTGTGTGAGTGTGTGAGTGAATGAGAGTGTGTGTGTGCCCTGTGATGGGTTGGCACTCCGTCATATCCTGCCTTGACGCCCGAGATAAGCACAGGCTCCCCGTGATTTCCTGTTCCTGCCTCTTCCCAGATGATGTCTCCACATGGACAGTTTAATAGTACATGAGATTACTGTTGATGGCGAACAGTTATAGTCTCGGTATAGCGGCAAGAATTTCAATTTCAATTTAAAACTAGAACAAATTTCCTGGTTTCATAATGTTATACCTTTTTAAACATTTAGTACACAGTTGTAAAAGGGAAATGATTTATAATCACACACTCCTCTGTCGCCGAATTGATGAGGGCTTCCCTTTTGAGTCTGGTTCCTCTCAAGGTTTCTTCCTCATATCAACTCAGGGAGATTTTCCTCACCGATATCACGTATGCAGTATACAAATAAAATAGAATTTATCTGATAAACAACCTGAGCAATAAAGGCAAAATACAGACGTATACTGTACGGAGAGAGGGATAAATAAATACATGATCTTTTTATAGAAAACTTATCCACCACCTATAGAAACTTAACCATTCACTCACTCATTTTCTACCGCTTATCCAAACTTCTCGGGTCACAGGGAGCCTGTGCCTATCTCAGGCATCGAGGCAGGATACACCCTGGACGGAGTGCCAACCCATCACAGGGCACACACACACACACTCTCATTCACTCACACACTACGGACAATTTTCCAGAGATGCCAATCAACCTACCATGCATGTCTTTGGACCGGGGGAGGAAACCCCCGAGGCACGGGGAAACATGCAAACTCCACACACACAAGGCGGAGGCGGGAATCGAACCCCCAACCCTGGAGGTGTGAGGCGAACGTGCTAACCACTAAGCCACCGTGCCCCCCCAGAAACTTAACCAATAACTACTTAATAACTCTTATCCAACTTACAGCAATATGAACAATGTTCATTTTAATGATGAGTCATTCTAGCCAAAACGTCTTTAGATACTATTTTCAAATGTTAGTCTCTATTGTTGTTCTTTTTTTAATTTATTTTTTTTATTCGATTAAAGTAGATATACTTATTATAACATCTATTGTAATTCATAGCACCGGACACACCCCTGACTCAATAATATGAAAGCTGTAATTCACTCTACTTCACCTCTTAGTGGAACAATTAGGCAATAAAATAATAAATATAATAATGAAAAAATAATAATAACACATGCACTGACCTATAGCACATTAGGGAATAGTGAAGAGTAGTAAAAGTATTAATATCGTGTTAACGTATTGTGTTCAATAATTAGGACTTGCAGCATTAATCACTGTCATACGTTAATGATTTTAAGCAATCTGAAAAGAGTCTGATATAAAGATATGTTTTCCAGCCCCATCGTTTCGACCCCGATATAGAACGATATAAAGAAAAAGATGACAAATGGCTTAGATTTTTCATTTATTTTCACAAAAGTGTGAGTTACATACAGCTTTTCAAAGCTCATAACTCTTAGGCCTACTTTTGATAAACATGTGGCTCAATCACGTCTAGGATCATCATCGTATCTGTTTTTTTTTTTTATAATATTATACCATAACGATCATAAATGTTGTGTAAGACAATATAAAACAACACAATGAGTCAGTCGTTTGGAAACCGTGCACGTTCTGAAGAGATTGTTTGAATGTGTGTATACTGTACATTATTTGTTTACGGTTACATTATAATTATAAATATACAATGAATAAATATATTAATAAAATTAGATATTATCATTCAGTATATTATACATTATTTCCTAAGATATTAAGTAACAGAACCAGGTTAACAAAATGCTAGGAATTGACTCATTTGGACTCACTTGGACTCATTTTGACTCATTTGGACTCCTTTTGACTCCTTTTGACTCATTTTGACTCATTTGGACTCCTTTTGACTCATTTGGACTCATTTTGACTCCTTTTGACTCATTTGGACTCATTTTGCTAACTCCATTATTTAAGCCTTCATATGCAGGATATCTTGCTCGTGACAAGAGGTAAGATATTTTATTGTCATTATATACAAGACAATCATATTTAATGTGAAAACTAGGACATTTAAAGATAATTCTCCTGGAAACAATTTCAAATAAGATTGAAGATCGAATCATTTCAAATAACTGAAGAATGAACGATAAATAAACAGAGTACGCTGTGAAATATATGCACGACTGTAAATGAGCGTAATGAGTAGATTATCGTCGTAAAACATTTAATAAAGTTTATTATACACACTACTCATTTTTGCACCGTTTTGATTATTGTATCCGAGCCTTACACTGTATGTTCTTTATCATACTACATAACCTGAATTGTTTTGTTGTTTTGTTGTATGCTGTTAGTGTCTTGTCTTCAGTCCTCATGCACTAGTTTAGATTTTTGTGGTCGTTGTTCTATTCTATGGCCGCTAGAGGGCGGTACAGCATTTGGCATCATCTTCATCATCATCATCAGAAAATAAAGAAATAAATAAATAAATAAAATAAAGCAACAGGGACTTGGAAGTGAATCTTAACACACTTACAGTATGTGATGGTTTTTATTTTGGATATATGAATAATAATAATAATAATAATAATAATAATAATAATAATAATAATAATAATAATAATAATAATAATAATAATAATAATAATGATGATGATGATGATGATGATGATGTCTGTTTAGCTCTCAGGCTCTGGGTTATTGGTGATTTCTTTTAAAATATATAGAAGTGTGATCCCAGGAGCACTGGGTGGAAAGTAGAAACACACTCTTGGATAAGATATGAGTATCCTGAGTAACAGATTTGTGCTGATAGAGTAACTGGGGAAAGTTTGGTCAGATTTGATTCCTTTGTCATTTGTCCTTCATAGATAACGTCATTAATATTTACAGTATGCTTGATAATGCTGTGTCAAGTGTCTCGTTGTGAAGCAAGACTAATTAGCAGAAAGATTTGAGAAGGTTGTTAAATACATTATCCCTTGGCCAGCTGATCTGATCTAGAGAGAGAGCTTTCATATCCATGCATCATGGATAGATGCTTGGCATAAATAACTCTCCCATGCTGGTGTTTTTCTATCTGTTTGTTTGCTTCTTGTAGGTGTTTTTGTTTGTTTGTTTGTGTGTGTGTGTGTGTGTGTGTGTGTGTGTGTGTGTGTGTGTGTGTGTGTGTGTGTGTGTGTGTGTGTGTGTGTGTGCGTTTTTGTTTAGAGCGTGTGTCGCTTTGACAGTTCCTCTGTCAGATACCTCCTCCCCTCCTCCCTCGCTCTCTGGTGTAGAATAACTCCACCAGATTACCATGAGATTACCATATCATTACCATCTCATTACCGCACCATGCCTGCTGATGATCTCTACTGATGTTGTGTCAGATTAAGTCTTGCTTTTCTTCTCCTTTTTTCACCCTTGCTGTCTTTTTTTTTTCTTCTTCTCCTTTTCTCCACTCTGGATGTGATGTTTATACAAGTCATCAAATTATGTGTTTCATAACGCATGGTATCACAGTGTTCAGTGAAATTACTGGCAATTAGGCATCGATATCATTTGTCTGAAAACATTGGGGGAACTTCTATATAGGATAAGATACCTAAATAAATATAAATAATGCTCTAGTACTAGGTCTAAGGTATGAGCTCACTTCACATCACGTCACGTTATTATTATTATTATTATTATTATTATTATTATTATTATTATTATTATTATTATTATTATTATTATTATTCCTTAGTCATAGTGGTTATTAAATAAACCTTAGCATTGGAAATAAATGGGTTCATTATTTACAAAAGATTAATCATATCCCAAAATTTCATGGTGTGAAACAGAAGTTATTTAAATACTATATATTATAGCTTTGTGTGTGTTTGTGCATGTGTGTGTGTGTGTGTGTGTGTGTGTGTGTGTGTGTGTGTGTGTGTGTGTGTGTGTGTGTGTGTGTGTGTGTGTGTGTGTGTATGTGAAAAAGGAGAGAACCTCTAGATTTAAAACAAGCCCTAAATGTCACCCCTCAGCACAAAACTTTATTGTGTCTTTGTGTCTTTTCTAGACTTAACACATTTTTAATAAAGCACTCATTTTACATCCCATTAGGATATGTGAGAGAGAGAGGGGGGGGGGAGAGAGAGAGAGAGAGAGAGAGAGAGAGAGAGAGAGAGAGAGAGAGAGAGAGAGAGAGAGAGAGAGCAGTATCACAAATATTTGGGAAGGCTTCCTGACTGAATTAACAATGTACTATTGTAAAAATGAATTAGTTTTATTTGGGCCGTCTCAGTATTTATTAAATCTTTATGGAGATATTCCAAAACCTCAGAAACTCTAACACCTGTAAACCTGCTCATACATGTGACTGCAGTGGAATATGTCAAATCCTACAATTCATTTCGGCTCCACATTAAAGAGTGATGATCCGTGTTACTTTTGTGCCCGAGCGACTCCGGTCTCCATCCGTTACACGTTCTCTCAGATCTGTAAGGTGTTTCTGCCTGTAAGATCTTCTGCTCTCTGGATGTTTTTAGTTTTTTGCGCCATTCTGTTCAAACTCTTGAGACATGCAAAGTTAAAGTTACAGATGTCACATTCTTTGTCCACTCTGATCCATGATGCTTCAACTGAAACCTTTGGCTTTGTATCTGTATGAATAGAACCTAATTGGATTGGTGAAATCTCCTAGCTGAGAATACATACAGTATCTGTACTGACTTTTTATGAGAGCCGTGTTCATGTACTCGCGTTCCAAACACGTGACTGGAGGAGAGATTTATCTGAGCGTGTGCTGTGATAACATCACAAGACGCATCTCAACTCAGAATAACTGCAATCTCTTCCCAATAACACAGATATTTTGCATCATTTTTGCGTTCATTTAGTGCAATCACAAAGTCCTTGCATGAATGTGTATATGACCAGGCATACAGGTGTTCCTAATAAAGTGGCCATTGGCTGTATATGTCAATATACTGTATATAGGTCTCCTGTCATATAATTTAGGTATACAGGACGGTGCAAAAGTATTTTATTTTTAGATCGAAAGTTTTGACTTTTGCATACTTTTGAGTCAGCACAAAACATTTTAGATTTCCAATTTTTTATTTTTTGTCAGTAGAGAAAATAACATTACATAAAAGAGAACTTAA
>NC_062536.1:5254520-5287020 GCF_022655615.1 Tachysurus fulvidraco
TGTGTGTGTGTGTGTGTGTGCCATAGCTGTTGTGGAGTGATATGAGCCAAGCACACACTCTGAAGTGAAAAGATATGAAAAAAGGCATTTCGATCCCTTTCTCTCTCGCTCTCTCTCTTAAACACACACACACACACACACACACACACACACACACACACACACACACACACACACACACACACACACACACACACACACACACAAACGCTCCCTCTGATAGCACTCTTCTTCTCAGGGTGCTTGTCAATCACCACGGTGTCAAAACTGCTCAGTTGGGACAGGTATACTGTAGCACACGAGGCAGAAATGAGACGGAGGCCAAAACAAACAGCGAGAGGAGGCGTGATGAGAAATCAAGCAAAGTGAACCTGACTACACTACGCTCCATCCATCCACCTCTCCTCAACCTCAACTCCCCCTTCCTCCTCTCTCTTCTCTCTCTCTCTCTCTCTCCCTCTCTCTCTCTCTTTTTCTCTGTGTCAGTGGGTTTGACTGACAAGCTGCCAGAGATCAGTGTCTGGCTAAGGCGAGCAGACGGGCTGAGGGTGACAGACCTGGAAGAACAGTAAGAGGGTTTATCAGCAGCGCTTAAAGCGGGGAAGGGGGGAGGAAGGAGGGGGGATGATAGAGAAGAAGGGAGCGAGGGGGGGGGGAATGATGAGGGGAGGAGGTGAGTGAAGGAGAGGAGGTTAGGCGGTGGAACAGAGCAGCTGCAGCAAACCTTGGACGGGGGGAAATGGGAGGGGGGAAGCTCGTGCACTGCCGGCATGGGATGTGACTGGATTCTCAATAAGCCGGAGCCTGCAGCTGAGAAGCGGAAAATACTGCAAACACACAACTGTGCACACAACGGTAAAGCGATCGCAAATAAGAGACGTAAAGTTGCTTTACAGCTATGTCGAATTTTTAGGGTTTTGCAGCGTAATTACCAAAATTCTCATATGTTATTAATCCTTATTTGCAATCTTGCTTATAGTTCAGACTGAGAAATAAAGGTTGGTGTGAAATTACAGGAAAAATAACCCAGGTTATATCTTGCAATCAGTATCTATTCTGATGGGTGTGGTCTCTTCCAGGATGACTCCGCCTCTCCCGTCCACAGGCTACCAGGGCTGACCGGATGCTTTGTCGAGGACGAACATGATGTCAATCACAATCGGTGGATGTCGGACTGGACTGGAGTTCGGGGGAAATTCACCATCATCCTAACACCAGGCGAGGGAATATCTTGTAGAAGGATGTCGTTCAGCCTTCTAGTCAAGTTCCTGTGAATTGTCTATTAAACAAATACACTAAATGTGTTCTCGACTGTGACCCAACATCTGTAGCTCCGGCTTCTGCACTGAAAATACATCACACACAAAGCAGGACATCATTGCACCCGATGTACAATATCCATATCTCCTCTTGTGCTTACTCTATGCCCAATCCTGCAGCATCATCGAATGCACAGCATCACGTTCTTATGCTTTTCCGGTTTCACATTCAGTCTTTTGTTCCCGAGAGCCGCGCACAGGTCGAGGAGAAAAAGCCTTGGGCCGATGCTGCGATTGCTATCTGATTGCCACTCTTTACAGATGCACATCTTGGAAGCTGGCCAGAGCCAGTGAACAAATGACATTTGTGTCATCCATCCAGCCTACGGAACTTATAAGCCATGTTTAGCCTCAGTGCAAAGGGAAAAAAATCAATTCTGTCTTACAAGAGTGTTGGCGTGATCTCAAGTTCAGCTCTTGTTGGCTGAAGGATAATAAGGTGTTTCAAGCAAAGCGTACAGATTTGTGTGTGTGTGTGTGTGTGTGTGTGTGTGTGTGTGTGTGTGTGTGAGTGTGTGTGTGTGTGTGTGTTCACGGTAAATAATGCTAAAATAAGTGAATGTAACATCAGGCATTAAGAAGCAAAAGTATCTGCACTGATACCAAAGCAGGTTAAGAAAGCCCACTGAGCTGTTCTGCATCATTATCCAATACCACACCTGCTGCAAAACTCCTCTTTCTTTTCTCTCTCTTTTCTTTCACCCCTCTGTTGCTCTTGTTGTGCACACACACTTACACACACACACACACACACACACACACACACACACACACACTTTCTCCCTTCATCTCTGCTCTGCTCCCTCCATCAATCGCTCGTCTGTCACGGTGTGAAAGCAGCCAATCCATCACGGGTTAGAGTTCGGGGGCAGCGCGACTCTGAGCATTTGAGCGTTCCCCTCCTCACCCTCAACTATTCCTCCATCCTATACCCCCTCCATTCAATCCCTCCTTCCCTCCATCCACCCACCTGCCTGCATCCTCAGGCTCCTAAAGGCACACTGGTCTCTGTGCAGTGGGGAAATGCATGCAGGGCTGATCATTCACTGAACACTGTTTGTTTCAGTGATGAATGGTCAGGCTGTGTGTGGACCTACAGAGGTGGAAAGAACAAAAGCATCTACATGCAAAAAGGATCTGATGGCATGATAAACGACCTCATGCCAGTCCGACTGTACAAACAGGTTTCAGGTGAACTGTTAGGACATTTGGCTGCCTTTTTTTTCCATCATGGAAGCCTTGTCAGAAACATCTACATATTATTTATACCTATGAGTAAGCTACGAGTAAACATCCCAGAATGTGCTGGAATGTGGGCGGAGTTATGTCAAATTATGGATAAACGAATATTTGAACAATATTTGACATGCATTAGTGAGTAATGCTGAAGGATGTACTGTTGATGTAAGAAATAAAACATGATCATAAGAAATAAGAAACATATATATATTCTAAGAAATACCTGTACATCCCAAAGTATTTTCTCTTTTTTTATTCCAAAAAAATGTCTCAAAAATTACGATTAAGATTAAGAGACAAATTAGTTCCTGTTATCATTTATGTTATAGCAACTATAAACTATAAGTCCTTCCTGAGCATCTCTCTCTCTCTCTCTCTCTCTCTCTCTCTCTCTCTCTCTCTCTCTCTCTCTCTCTCTCTCTCTCTCTCTCTCTTAATATAATAATACAAAATGATAAAGTCCAAAGTTTACTGGAAAACGTACTTGTGTGAAAACCCCATAAACATTACCGAGTTCTGCACAAAATGGGACCAGGCCACCGTGTTCCATTGCTCCATGCTCCAGTACTGATGCTAACATGCCCATTGTTGGCGCATTTGGTGTTGGACAGGGGTCAGCATGGGCACCCGGACTGGTCCGCAGCTATGCATATGCAACAAACTGCGATGCACTGTGTATTCTGACATCCTTGCCTTCAGAACCAGCATTAATTACTTCAGCAATTTGCACTAGAGTACCTCATGTGTTGGATCACATGGGCCTGTCTTCATTCCCAGCGTGCATCACTGAGCCCTGGGCACGAACGACCTTGTCGCCGGCTCAACGCTGTTCCTTCCTTGGACCACTTTTGATAATATACTGACCACTACAGATCAGGAAGAGATGCAGGTTTGGAGATACACTGATCCAGTCGTCTAGCCATCGCAATTTGGCCCTTGTCAAATTCGCTCAAATCTTAATCCCTTAATCTTACCCATTGTTCCTGTTTCTAACACATCAATTTTAAGGACTAAATATTCACTTTCTGCCTAATATGTCCCACCTACTAACCATATAATAATCACTAACTATATAATCACTGTTGTCTGTGGTCATAATGTTATGCTTGATCTGTGTATACTGTATATTGCAGAATTTGCAGAATATCCGTCTGCAGGTTTGTCTATTGAGGGATGTTTACCTTGTCAGAACTGTATATTCAGTGCTAAAAAGTCTGCGTGTTGATTGATTTGAAGTAAATGCCTGTATCTGGTCTAATTCATTTTACTATACTTTTTTACCGTCGATGCTGAGAGCAGCCATGTTGATTTGACATCAGTTTCTAAACTCAAGGTTGAAGAAACTGTTTTTTGAGTTTCTAGAGTTTTTTTGGGGTTTTTTTTTTTGGGTAGTCAGAAATGATGAGTTACAAGCTTTACTCGAATGCAGCAATGGCTTGTGAAAGGAAAACAATCCTAAGAACTAATGCCTAGAGTATAGAAGATATTGTTATGCTGGTCAGCGGCATGTTGTCTGCCCTGGGTGTGTTTTTTATCTAGCACGGAATGATTTTCTGTCAGTAAAGACGTCAAATCTGACATTCCAGCTATATAGGCTGCTACAGTTTAATTAGCTAACTAGATTTGTTAGCATTCATTCAATGATTCATTTTAAAGCACTTTTTCAAATCTACACACACTGAAAAATGGTGTCATGATGTATAGAGAGAGATGATATCTTTCAGGTAACATTAAGCTAGTCAGTTGTAAACATGTGACAGTAAGGACGTGTGGCACTAACCTTTACTTACGCTGTAAAAACAGAAGTGGTAATTTTGACTCCTAAAGATTTGAATTTGACTCTGTTTCAGATAACTGAAGTATTCGTTATAACCTGAAATATTCATTCATTCATTCATTCATTTTCTACCGCTTATCCAAACTTCTTGGGTCACGGGGAGCCTGTGTCTATCTCAGGCGTCATCGGGCATCAAGGCAGGATACACCCTGGACGGAGTGCCAACCCATCGCATGGCACACACACACACACACTCCCATTCACTCACACACACACACACTACGGACAATTTTCCAGAGATGCCAATCAACCTACCATGCATGTCTTTGGACTGGGGGAGGAAACCGGAGTACCCGGAGGAAACCCCCGAGGCACGGGGAGAACATGCAAACTCCACACACACAAGGCGGAGGCGGGAATCGAACCCCCAACCCTGGAGGTGTGAGGTGAATGTTCTAACCACTAAGCCATATATATATTTTTTTTTTTAAATATATTTACTCATACTACTTTAGAAACAAATGCAAATCTAAGAGTATCTATGGAGTTCTAACGAAATATCTAACCTCTCCTTCTCTACCTTTATTTCCTCTCCTCTCCTCAGACAATTCACCTTCCTCTCCACTCTTCTGTTCTACATTTATTGCAAAATATTAGCACTCTCGGTGCGTCGCTTGTCCAATCAAATCAGCAGACCGGAACTAACTGCTGTATAATGAACAATATGTACTGAATGGTGTTGAATGTATTTATGGTTTTTTTTCTTTTCTTTTTTTTTTTGAAAGGTAGTACATGCTTTGAGCAACTCTACAGGTCTAAGATCATGTAATGTCATGTCCTAGGGGCTATGAAATGAAAAGGCCGCTGTGTTATCGTGACACTATAGAAGAGATCAGAGAGAAAAAAAGAGAGAGAATGAGATGGCTGAAGAAAAGAACTGGTGCTGAGGAGAGGAAAGGAGAGGAGAGAAACTAAACAGATGCTAATGATTATTTTTTATAAAAAAAAAAGTGCACTCATATTTATCACTGGGTCAGGGTTCAAGACTCACACACACACACACACACACACACACACACACACACACACACACACACACACACACACACACACACACACACACACACACACACACACACACACACTTCTAACTTCTATTTTTAGTATAATGAACATGTTGGTGCTGAGGAGCCTGATGCTTCTGTTGGAAAAGCTTCTCCTGAGCCTCTCGGTTTTAGCCATCAGACTACAGAAGACTAAAGAGACAGTTATCGGGGTGTCCGGAGTCCTTAATAATGTCTGCAGCTCTGGAACTGCATGGCCTGAACAGTATGACTTACGTACTTTTTGTGGGTTGTTTTGCACCCCCAAAACTCTGTGGAACTGTAGACTCAGACCTGGAGTCAGGATATACTGTATCATTCTGGTGAGTAAGAGTTTTTAAGACTGACTAAATAATGTACAAAGGTTTGATTAATGATTTCTCATTTCTGTTCTCGGACACAGCAGATTTATCGGCTATAAAAGGTTTGTAGAATTATACACATTTGTCTGTGGTAGAGACACAACCACCACTGGGTCTGTGTAAGATCATATACTGATTTTTCTGCAAACTTCTTATGTTGTCACACATACACACACACACACACACACACACACACACACACACACACACACACACACACACACACACACACACACACACACATTATGTGGGACAAAGAGAGGACACCTAGGATTCGGTTGGCTAGTGGTCTTTAATGAGGTCTGCCCTTGAAATTGAAGGGACATCGGGTATCTCTATACTTGCGTATGTCTGTGTGCGTGCGTGTGTGTGTGTGTGTGTGTGTGTGTGTATGTGTGTGTGTGTGTGTGCGTGCACGCGCTTGTGGCTAAAATGAATGAGAAATCGAGTGTCTCACCTCTCTTCTGCTCCCTTATTGGAAATTGAATATGAGGGATTTGGTGAGTCAAATCCTCCTGACCCTCAAAGCTTTTGATTGCTATTGGCCAGAGAACAATCAATTCAGAAATTACCCAGCAGGCATCACGGTCCAGCATGACATTTATAGTGATGTCAATTTTTCTCTTTTCCTTTCTCCTGTTCTTTCACTATCTAGGCAGCATCTATTTACATGTACATTTAGTAAGTGATTTAATGAGTTAGGTTTATTTCTAATATTAAATTAAAAGGTGGAAAAAAAATTAAAGTACACATTTCCATCTGGTGCCAAATTGACATGTCCGGTGTCTTAAGGTTTCTGCTTTTGTTTTGTATTGTAGCTAAGAGGCTAATGTCAGTTAGTCTCACTCTTACTTTATATATATATGCTTCAAAGGACAATGTTATTCAACATGAATATCTCTCTCTCTCTCTCTCTCTCTCTCTCTCTCTCTCTCTCTCTCTCTCTCTCTCTCTCTCTCTCTCTCTCTCTCTCAAAAAGTGCTGCTAGTCCATAATTTACAAAAATTAGCACGCTCACAGCACACTTTCATAAACCCTTTCATTTTCAGCCATGATGTGACGCATTTGCTCATTTTCCATATGCCCTATCATAACATATCAGAAGCCATTTATTCCCATTCTGTTTCCTATAGTCACCTGACCTGTGCCTGCCATTTATTGGACTTTTCTGTTCGGAAGATCAGAACTAATCTGCATCTGCTTCCTCCTTAGTGTTCCTGTTCTGACGTTTGGAACCAGGTGAGTGTTCTGATTGGTTGTGAGCCACTGTCCATCATCTTATTAACACCTCGCAACAACAAGCAGCATATTAAAACACACAGCCACATCAGTAACTCGTTGATTTGTTGATCTAAGGAATATTTTTAATGAATTCTAAGGAATATTTTTAACCTTGCTATAACCTTGTATTTATTTCATTTTTAACCTTGCTAAAGCTCCCACAAAATGTGCCAGTAAGAACTTTTAAATAAATAACATTCAGTGCTCCATGTGGAATGTGGGATTTTTCCTGCTTGGATTTCTGATAAAAGATTCTCTCTAGTTTTTTTTTTTTATGCAAGTATATGAATTGCTACGTGTTTAGAAACGCTTGTACGAGATTTACATTTACATTTACAGCATTTGGCAGACGCCCTTATCCAGAGCGACGTACATAAGTGCTTAAATCTCTAGCATTGAATACATTAATGCTGCTCACTAGGTTACATACTTAAGATACCATGAGTTTAAAACAGTGTGCCCCACGATGGGTTGGCACTCCATCCAGGGTGTATCCTGCCTTGATGCCCGATGACGCCTGAGATAGGCACAGGCTCCCCGTGACCTGAGTAGTTCAGATAAGCGGTAGAAAATGAGTGAGTGAGTGAGAGAGAGAGAGAGAGAGAGAGAGAGAGAGAGAGAGAGAGAGAGAGAGAGAGAGAGAGAGAGAGTTTAAAACATTTGTTCAAAGTTGTTTGTTTTTTTTTTTTGTTTGTTTGTTTGTTTTTGTTTTGTTTTTTTAATGCAGAAGATAAGGAAAGAAGTGCTAGTTGAAGTGTTTCTTGAATAAGTAGGTCTTCAACCGCCTCAGCTGTCCGGACCTCTAGTGGAAGTTCATTCCACCACCTTGGTGCCAGAACAGAGAAGAGTCTTGTAGTATACTTGCCTCTGACCCTGAGAGATGGTGGAACCAGTCGAGCAGTGCTGGTAGATCGGAGGGTGCGGGGTGCAGTGCGAGGAGTGATGAGGGCTTTTACAGTAGGTAAGAGGGAGCTGGTCCATTTTTGGCTTTGTAGGCCAGCATCAGAGATCCTTGTCATCTCCTGAAATGCATCACATACTCAAGTCAAGAAGCTTTTATTGTCATTTCAATCACACATAGAGTGCAATATTAAAATGGTACGGATGGAAACATAAAGAACGGTCAGTAGCAGAAAAGATGTGGTTGCACCATACAGCTGTTTTAAAGGATTACTGGTGAGTCTGAATTAAAAAAAGAAAGAAGAAGAAGAAGAACAACAACAACAAGTGTTTCAGCGGTTGCTAGATGATATGTCATGTGACAATTATCAAAGCACGAAACACAAGTTCACCTGGGAAATCAGTGTATCACAAGATCCTGTCAGTCAAATACCTCAGCCTCATTAATCACACTCTTTCCCAAGACTGCTGAGACTGTGTCAAGGTCATGTAGAGGTCTTGTCACCTGACTCTGAGCCACATACTTTAATAAGGGATATAAGATATAAAGGGATATACAGACACAGTCCACAGACACTTACAGTACCTCTACCTTCAGGTATGAGAGAGACAGAGTGTGTGGGCTTGTCTTTAAAGCTTGACACGGACAAAATGCTTGATAAAAGACCCTACAATATTGGTATGATTGGAAATTCTGGGGATTTGATTAGTCTCCAGTATTAAAAGAAAAAAAAATCCTGAATGAACCAAATGTTTCCTTAGGTGTCTGTTTAATTAGCTCATAGGCTTCATTAATTAAATGTCCTCAGAAGGATAGTAAGACGTGTGTGTGTGTGTGTGTGTGTGTGTGTGTGTGTGTGTGTGTGTGTGTGTGTGTGTGTGTGTGTGTGTGTGTGTGTGTGTGTGTGTGTGTGTGCTGCACTCTCTGAATCTTTTTTCTCTCTCCTCATCTCTCTGTTACTCCTATCTTCTTTTTCACACACACACACACACACACACACACACACACACACACACACACACACACACACACACACACACACACACACACACACACACACACAAACAGATTCCTGACAACATCCAGTGGGACACAGAAGCTGGTCATGCATATTGATGCCCATCTAATCTAAACCCTCTCCCTCTCTCAGCTCTCAACCATCTCACATACCTGCTCAGCTTGGCCTGTCTGATCCTTCACTTTTTTTTCATACCGTGAGCCTGTAATCTCGTCTCTGCAGAATTTATGCGTCGACTCAAAAGCAAAAGCGAGTCCTTCGAAATCGACGAGTTCACCTACACGTTACAGTGCGAGAGGTTTTTTTTTTGTGAGAGAAAGCATACTACAGTTATAGATATTATATGTATGTCTTACATTAAGTGACTGCGTGTTTTACATAGTATCGTTACCATAAAGCTGCATTCGTGTGCTGGGTTGTGAATCGGAGAACAAGACTACAGGCGTGAGCTGGATTACGTATAATGTGTAAGCACATTTATTAAGGATGGCGTCAATAGAAGATAAAATAATATCTAAAAAAAAAGTGTCAGGATATCTTTCATGCTTTCTTTTATAATCCATAATGAAAGAAAGCCTAAAGAAACATTATGAGTGACATATTCCAGGCTTTACAATCACATTAACTCTAAAGAATCTCACCGATATTTTTCCCCCTAAGAAACATATAATATCACTGCTCCAAATCAGAAAAAAAGCTTGCATCCCATCCAGGGATTAATTACAGCATTTGGCAGACTCCCTTATCCAGACTGACACACTGAGGGTTAAGGGCCTTGCTCAAGGGCCCAGCAATGGCAGCTTGATGATCCTAGGATTTGAACTCACAACCTTCCCA
Source organism: Tachysurus fulvidraco (assembly GCF_022655615.1). Lineage (NCBI taxonomy): Eukaryota > Metazoa > Chordata > Actinopteri > Siluriformes > Bagridae > Tachysurus > Tachysurus fulvidraco. The sequence continues at coordinate 5,264,358 of NC_062536.1, forward strand.
GCAGTAATCCATCATCTTAACCACTGATCACTGTGTCACTCCCTGAGCAAACACTTTCTGTTCCAGATTTCAAGGCTTCCACGTACACACAGACTCTGACTAGGATAAAGTGGTTACTGATGTGCTGAATGAATGAACCAGTCACTGAGTGCATATTACAGTAGTCCTACTGTGGCATGTGGTAGCGCAGTGGTTAAGGTGTTGGGCTACTGATTGGAAGGTCATGGGTTCGAACCCCAGGTCCACCAAACTGCCACTGCTGGGCCCCTGAGCAAGGTAATCAGTTGCTCAGTTGTAATAAGGGTGTCTGCGAAATGCTGTAAATGTACTAGATCCTGAAAATAGAACCAATCCAATAGCAGATATCAATATTGGAGAAAACATATCAGGTATTGGATCCTTTAACAAGTTACATTTCATTTGGAAAAGAAACTCCAGAGTGTCTACACTCCACTGTGGTGTCTTTGGAGTTTGCGTATTCTTACTGTAGTTCTTCCGGCAGTTTCCTCTGGGTACTGTGGTTTCCTCCGGCGGTCCAGTGAAGGCTGACTGGCATCTCTAATTGGTCTATAGTGTGTAGATGGCGGTGTGAGTGATTGTGCCCTGGCATAGACTGGCATCGTGTCTAGGATGTACCCTGCCTTGTACCCTGAGTCTCATGGGATCGGACCCCTGTGACCCAACAGGATAAATGGTGTAGATATTGGATGAATATACTCTTGGTACAGGAATTGTTTACACATAAACCGAGACATGGCAGTCCAAGCTGTTGGGCTCCTGGTCAGATGTTTGTGAGTTCATATCCTGGGACAACCCCACTGCTCCTGCTGGACCCTTCAGCAAGACCCTTCATTCAAAACATTGTTTTAACATCAAAAACAAGAAAAAGCTTTTAAAGCATTTTATTCTGTAAAAGTAAAATAAAATGGATATCTGATGGTATCAGTGTGGACATCAACAAAAAAAATGTTAAGGTGAACATCTCTACCTGAATATATTCCACGGTGCTCATCACCAAGGACGAACATTTAATTTGAAGATGTTGAAGACAAGGACTGAATACAAAAGAGAAGAATATATAAAGATAAGAGACTGAGTAGAAAGATCACTTTCAGATGGAGTGTCATAGCTTCAGACTGATGAATTCGAGTCTTTTGTTGATCTGCTGAGTGTTTTATAAGGAAACGTGCTCCTGGGGTACAGAACCCATGTGCATTTCTGTGTTCATCTAACCGTGATGAGTGTCTATGTGTGAGGATGGCTTTTCACACCTGAGTGATTGTAAACTCCTGGGTTTATGTTGTTTGAGGTTTCACACTGCTCATACTTTACCCGGGTTAACAATGATACACCCTGGCCGGAGTGCCAACCCATCACAGGGCACACACACACACACACACACACACACACACACACTCTCTCATTCACTCGCACACTCACACACTACGGACAATTTTCCAGAGATGCCAATTAACCTACCATGCATGTCTTTGGACCGGGGGAGGAAACCGGAGTACCCGGAGGAAACCCCCGAGGCACAGGGAGAACATGCAAACTCCACACACACAAGGTGGAGGCGGGAATCGAACCCCCAACCCTGGAGGTGTGAGGCGGACGTGCTAACCACTAAGCCACCGTGACCCCCTGACTTACACTTTAATCTCTTTTGGTGGACTTGGGATTCGAAGTCCTTTACACCTTAACCACAAGGCTACCACATCCCACATCAGTACTAGAGCAGGTATTGTTATCTTTCACGGCTTTTTTATCTCTTTTTTAAGTTTGTCATGTAGTGTCACGAATTTCCCCCTACTACGGCGTACACTTCTGCGATGTTCAGCCGGGTTTTTGGCGCTTGCCTCTTGAGCCGTCTGTGTTCGGCGTTGCTACGTCCTGGTTCTCACCTGATTATGAGGCACTGTTCAGTTTCTGATTGTGTGTCTGTTGCTAAGCATCTAGTGTAACATTCTAACACCACATCGTTTCACACTGTACACGTTTACCAACACAATGTGGTTCACAACCCTGGGAAAACGCAGCGATAAACCCCACTACTAAATTACACATGTGATACATGCTGGATTTAGAAAGTGTGATTAAGTGTTGTGTGAAAAGCCCCAGGGGTGTGAGAAAGCGAGTCGGTCTGTATGCTGATTGTATGAAGTTAATATTTACTTGTACAATGTAAGAAATGCTGCTTTGTTTACTGTTTCTGCTGTGAGCAGCCATGTTGGTCTGATGTCACTCACTGAACTCAGGAATTGAGGAGTAGAGTAGGAATTCTGAGTCGAAGAACGTTTTCTTAACAGGTTATAAACCCGTATCTGAATTCTACCCCAATCTGTCTGTCACCTGCACGTCCTGGCTGAACATTTGATTATTTTTTCTTGTAGAAAGATTGTTTTCAGAGTGAGGATTTTACCGAAACAGAACCCTCGGAATCAACTCTGGTTTATTCAGTTTTATTTATATAGTGCTCCTAACAATGGACATAAAAAAATGTATGTAGATTTATTTGCCTTTATCCCTATTTATCCCTAATGAGCAAGCCTGAGGAGACAAAACTCCCTTAGATGGTTGTGTAACCATCTCACGCTGTACTCTTTGATTAAAGTACCCACTTACCTGGTCTTTATCCAGTATATTTGTATATTCTGTGATGTTTACTACATAACGTACACCCCGAATCTTATACTTCTGTGCTAGCATAGCATTGTGTAGCATAACCCAAATCTCAAGCATTCAAACAATAAAACAAATACAAGCGTGGAACGTTTAGACACTTTGTGCACTCAACACTCGCAGTTTTGCTTAAAGAAGGGAACAGGGCACAGGGCTACCAGGTGACAACGGCACTCCGGTGGACGAAACATCTTACACGTGTCTTTTTCAATGAATTTTGACGTCATTTTACTTCCAGTCAGTAAAAAAAACTGTTCGTTTTTCAATTTGTGACTAAAAGGTCCTTCTAAAATGTATGTGTGGCGTATACAGTGACTTTGGGGACGCAGCTGTGACCTCAGTGAACTGACATGTTCCTGGCTTTAAGTTTTAATTGTAGGAATTTGAATTGTATAATTAATTTGAAAACAAGAATAGAGAAAAAAAAATCCAAAATGGCTCCTGTTATGTAAAGTCGCATTAGAATTAGGTGAAGGAAACTATTTTGTTTGAATATTATTTGAAAATACTCTCGCACCTTCGATAAGAACGGTATAACAAGACCTTTATTTATTTCTTTTATTTTTAACAACATGAAGGCTGAGATATGAATCTTGTGTAATAATCAGCTTCAGTGTAATGAAAAGTCCTGCATTATGTCTTTTTCACTGCAGAACCATTTACTGTGGAGGAATGAAATATTTTCCTTTAACTTATATTTTTTCTTCTTTTGTGATCATGGGTTTGATAAAAGTGTCTGTGAAATTCTCTTTCTCTCTCTCTCTCTCTCTCTCTCTCTCTCTCTCTCTCTCTCTCTCTCTCTCTCTCTCTCTCCTCCCTCCAGGGTAATAAGTGAGCACCCTCATTCCGTCGCATGCTGTGCCACATTGATCTGGCCTGCAGGTCAAGTTCAATAAGAACAGCGGTGTGTTTTTTTTTTCCCTCTCTTAAGGACCACAGCACAAAAATTCAAACCAACACACACACACACACACACACACACACACACACACACACACACACACACACACACACACACACACACACACACACACACACACACACACAAGCATAAATTTAAGCAAATCAAGCGTCATGTGCCTGCTTGTCCCTCTAAGGAGGTCACACTTGACAAGTGTTCCGCCCCCGAAAAACAGAAACCCGTCTCTTACTTCATAGGCATGCAAAACACAGACACATATCATAATTCACACACACACACACACACACACACACACACACACACACACACACACACACACACACACACACACACACACACAAACATATATACAGACCATTCAATAACTACAGAGTGCTCAGTTCCAGAAGTCCCCAACTGCAATGCATTGAAGATGCTACACTCACAAACACACAGAGATCGAAATCCCTTGTGAGGAGCCCAGAGAAGCCTCTTGCAGCCATATGTTCTCACTTTCTTTTCACTATTGTTAGGATTGTACAAGTGTTTTTTGTGTGTGTATGCTTGCATGTTTGTGAAAGAGTGTATGTTTGTTTGGATGTTTGTGTGCGTCTTTTTTTTCAGCGCATACAGTATGTGCGGGTATGTGTTTGTGTGTGTGTAATTGTGTGTGCGTCAAAGTTTGTGTGAGAGTGTGTGCAAGTGTGTGAGTGTGGATGCGTGTGCTTGCGTGTTTGTGGGAGAGTGTATGTTTGTGTGGATGTTCGTGTGTGTACATGTCTGCCTGAATGTGTGTGTGTGTGTGTGTGTGTGTGTGTGTGTGTGTGTGTGTGTGTGTGTGTGTGTGTGTGTGTGTGTGTGTGTGTGTGTGTGTTTGTGCATGTGTGTGGGTGTGTGTTTGTTTTCTTGTGTATGTGTGTATGTGTGTGCTTGCATGTTTGTGGGAGAATGTATGTTTGTGTGGATGTTTGCGTGTGCGTTTGTGCATGTGTGTATGTGTGCGTGCACATGTGCGTGTGTTTGTGTGTGTTTGTATGTGTGTGTGTTTGCTTGCGAGTTTGTGTCAGAGTATGTGTTTGTGTGGATGTCGCTTGCGTTTGTGCATGTGTGTGCATACACATGCGTGTGTATGTGTTTGTGTGTGTGTGTGTGTGTGTGTGTGTGTGTGTGTGTGTGTGTGTGTGTGTGTGTGTGTGTGTGTGTTAGCTGCTGCTTTACAGTAATTTATCCCAGAGAGAATGAGTGAATAAAGGAGAGAGAGAGAGAGAGAGAGAGAGAGAGAGAGAGAGTGATAGGTAACTGTGTTTTACCCAGAGCTTAGAGACTGATAACTGAAGCCATCTACATTTTCTTTTCTTTCACAATGAAGTTTGAAGAGCAATTATCAAAGTCATCATTTCTGCTACTCTGCCAAAAAATGTCACCTTAGCCGATGAAAAGTCTTGCTGTCATATTGTTCTAGCGTTTCTGATTATAAACCAGATGAATATTAATCCGGTTTCTAAATCTTTCTAATTCTTTCTTTTTCTCAATGTTAAACCTGGCAAGTTTGGACATAAAACAAAAAATATTCTTATATTTGCTTTTTTGTAATCTTATGATAGGACATTCTAAATCAGGTGGAGTTTGGAGACATTCTAAATCAGGTGGAGTTTGGAGACATTCTAAATCAGGTGGAGTTTGGAGACATTCTAAATCAGGTGGAGTTTGGAGACATTCTAAATCAGGTGGAGTTTGGAGACATTCTAAATCAGGTGGAGTTTGGAGACATTCTAAATCAGGTGGAGTTTGGAGACATTCTAAATCAGGTGGAGTTTATTCAAGATATTTTTATTTGTTATGACGAAATGATATTTAATGAGAATACATTAGATATTTTCTGCAGCTATATTTAATCCAAAAATTATAGCTGTTTTAACATTATGCTTTCTCTTTCTCTCGCTTTCTCTCTCTGGTGCTCTCTCTCTCTCTCTCTCTCTCTCTCTCTCTCTCTCTCTCATTCTCTCTCTCTCTCTGACGCTATCTCTCTCTCTCTCTCTCTGACGCTCTCACTCTATCTCTCTCTCTCTCTCTGACGCTATCTCTCTCTCAATCTCTCTCTCTCTCTCTCTGACGCTATCTCTCTCTCTCTGACACACTCTCTCTCTCTCTCTCTCTGATGCTCTCTCTCTCTCTCTCTTTCTCAGGAAACAGCAATCAGTCCATTTGCGCTGTGGCGTGACAAACACAACCCATCTGTTAATGCACAGTGATTAAGTTTTCATTACACCCCCTGCATGCACATTTCAACACATTAAACGTTGTATCAACTCCTATATATCACTCTGGAACAAAGGAAATTTGATCAGTCTACAATGAACCTTTCTGCATTCTTGTAAATGACCAAAGGGAATTTTCTCTTACAGAAGAAAATTTCAGACACACTTTTCCAGTTTAAATTTTTAGTCAGGCCTACACATAATACTTCCAATAATCTTGTGCTCTAGTACATCATATTATCATTTAGTGCTTGCTAATATTATAAACAGCACCTACGCTAATAACTCCTTTCCACTGCTTCTCTTTTTCTACCCATCCCGAGGCATCCAGAGATTGACCAGCTCCAGTCGTGTTCCGTATCATGAAGATTTGGGTCCTTGATTGAGACTAAACATCAACCCTGTGAAGATCTAGAGATGCACCAGCTCCAGCGTCATGAAGTATTCAAACATTCTAATAGGAGATGCCAACTCCATGTGGTCTTTGAGGAAAACAACCTCCTCATCAATACACACATGTCAGACTGTGTATTCATAATCACAGCCTCAAGTGTCACCCAAATGAGGATGAGGTTCACTTTTGAGTCTGGTTCCTCTCAAGGTTTCTTCCTTTTCCATCTATGGGAGTTTTTCCTCCCCACAGTCACCTCAGTCACGTCAGACTTGTTCATTGGGGATAAATACAAACACAATTAAATTTAAGTCTAATATTAATCCTGAACTTTTTATTAGATTAATCTTTGTATAATGAACTTTTTGTATTATTTTTCTTATGTTCTGTAAAGCTGCTTGTCAAAAGCCTTGTACAAATAAATTTTGAATTTGAATTGAATTGACTTTTCAGCAGCAGGGTTTCTACCCGAGACAACATGTAAGCTCTCTTCTCTGTTTGTTTCCTCTGACAGTGTTTCCCTATAGATCCTATTTAAAAAGCCTTAAAGAACGATTTAAAAATGAATGTAAAGCCGATTGTGACACAATCAAGTAATAATTTTCTTTAATATCGAGGAACATTTATTATTGGATACAATGAGCTCATCCTGAAGTCTTTAATTTTTTTTAAACAGGTTTTTATACATTTATAATTTATATTTTGTATGAATATATTTATGTTTATAGTCAGTTTACGCAAATTATCCCTTACATTAAGTTACATTTTAATTTCCTTATCATGTTATTAAGAACCTTATCTTTCCTGAAGACCTAGTCCTTCCCCTAGTCTAGTGATCAGGGAGTCAGATATTTTAAGGTCTGTCTCACTCTCTCAATCGAAGTCCTTCAAGTGCACTGGAATGACCACACCCTGAAAATATCCCAGAATGCATCACTACATTCCCTTATTGGAAATGACATCATATTGTCTAAAACCTCTCCGGTTGGATAAATGGCGGACAAGCTCTCATCTAACGTCATCTACTGTATAAATGTACAGTAGTTATACTGCACAGTAAGCAGAGGAAATCCCTGAAGCACAGGAAGAACATGCAAACTCCAGACACAGAGGAGAAAACTGGAATCCAACCCTCAACCCTGGATGTGCTGCAAATGTAATAAGAACAACAAGAACAAGAAGAAGAAGACGAAGAAGAAGAAGAAGAAGAAGACGACGACGAAGAAGAAGAAGAAGAAGAAGAAGAAGAAGAAGAAGAAGAAGAAGAAGAAGAAGAAAAGCAAACTGCAAACAGAGTCATAAATAAATATTCAGATTTTGAATAAATCTGACATTACATTAATAAGTACTCTGGTGTTCAGTTCATTTCAAAACACAGAAGCAAGATCCACGAATCCCAGTAACACAGAACACGAACTGAAGTACCTGATACAGATATTCCTGTAGCTCTACAGTCTCTTTCCATATCACTGTAGCGTGTACACTCTTATCTCTGTGCTCCAGAGCCTGTCATAGCAGGAGTTACAGAGGAGTTACAGAGCATGCTAGCCTGCTGCTACAGCTGAGGATTGTGGACCAGTTCTTCAAACATCATCCCACTTTCATCCAGCAAGAAGCTTAGAACCAGAAGGATCCTGACCTATTCTACGTAGGAACATGGCTCTGCTTTTATTACAGAAGGTTCCGCTAGCTCTGTGACGACTGTAAAGCTAAACCAGACTATTAATACATTATTATATTTCATCTGTGTTGTGTTTGAGTTGCTGCATTCTGATGTCATTCAAGTGACACGCTGACGTGAGGAAAAGCGGAAGAAGAGATATTAAATGGAGTAGAGGTGATAATAGAATTACCGAAGGAATTGGAAGGCATCAGTTTGAGTAATTACCTTATCATTAACAATAATCAGACTCATAATCTGTTCTTCTGGCTATACTGAACTAATCACTTATACTGTACTAATCACTTATACTGTACTAAAATCACTTATACTGTAGTAAAATCACTTATACTGTACTAATCACCGATTCTGTAGCTAATCACTCATATTGTAGCTAATCTCTTATTCTGTAGCTAATCTCTCAGTCTGTAGCTAATCACTGATACTGTAGCTAAACACTGATACTGTAGCTAATCACTGATACTGTAGCTAATCACTGATTCTGTAGCTAACCACAAATTCTGTAGCTAATCACTGATTCTGTAGCTAACCACAAATTCTGTAGCTAATCACTGATTCTTTAGCTAATCACTGATTCTGTAGCTAATAACTGATTCTGTAGCTAATCACTGATACTGTAGATAACCACAAATTCTGTAGCTAATCACTGATTCTGTAGCTAATCACTGATTCTGTAGCTAATCACTGATTCTGTAGCTAATCACTGATACTGTAGCTAACCACAAATTCTGTAGCTAATCACTGATTCTTTAGCTAATCACTGATTCTGTAGCTAATCACTGATTCTGTAGCTAATCACTGATACTGTAGCTAACCACAAATTCTGTAGCTAATCACTGATTCTGTAGCTAACCACAAATTCTGTAGCTAATCACTGATTCTTTAGCTAATCACTGATACTGTAGCTAACCACAAATTCTGTAGCTAATCACTGATTCTGTAGCTAATCACTGATTCTGTAGCTAATCACTGATACTGTAGTTAATCACTGATACTGTAGCTAATCACTGATTCTGTAGCTAACCACAAATTCTGTAGCTAATCACTGATTCTGTAGCTAATCACTGATACTGTAGCTAACCACAAATTCTGTAGCTAATCACTGATTCTGTAGTTAATCACTGATACTGTAGTTAATCACTGATACTGTAGCTAATCACTGATTCTGTAGCCAATCACTGATTCTGTAGCTAATCACTGATTCTGTAACTAACCACAAATTCTGTAGCTAATCACTGATACTTTAGCTAATCATCAAAAATCAGTAAATAGACATGATTGCACAGTTTTACTTAAATAAAAAAAATAATATCAAGTGATTTAATATGGCCGAATGTCCTGGTTATTTTTCTCCTCTAGTTGAAATAGATCTTTAAGAAGCCAGACTTCCTTTATAGCATTTCTGCTAGTGGCTAGGTATCTCACATTGATGTGTATTCCTGTTTAATGTGCTTCTGGCTTCCCTTCTTACTTCTAACAAGCTTTCAAAAGTTAAACATTCATGAAAAATGGCACTAAATCTACAGTAATAGCTGTTTTGAATTAGTGCAACGGATATGTTTCTATTAGCATAGTAATTTATCTAGCAGTAGATGTTCTTTTACACATTATCCTGAGTATTACCTATAGGCTAGATTAGATCTGTTTAACACAGCTGACCATCATTACCAAACACTGAAATGAACAGTTTTAACTTGTGAATAATAAGATCAAAAAGTCTCACTAGCCAGTTTAGCTCAATCAGATAAGAAACGGTTCATCTGCGCTGTTTCCTGCCTTACTAACTTTGTTTGAAAGTTTTAAGTGAAAGAATGAAATTGAGTTAAAGTAGAAGTACTTTGAATTAATTAAACTCAAACATATATTCACTGAATTATGTAGCTGCAAGTACATGAACAATTCTGGTCATATTTTTAAAATTTGAATTTTTTTCCCATCACAGATGTTTACACCTAGTCCAAAAAAAAACACAAAAATATCGGAATTTACACAAAGGAATATGTTCAAATGTTAACTCTCGAATCCTGTTACTGTGTTTTATGTGAAGGATCAGCGACTGTTTTGATGTTTTGTCAGAGTTCCGGACGAGCCCATTGTTTGTCCTGAGCAGGAACCTTCCCACAGATCTTCAGAAAAATCCTCCAGCCCCTGCACATTATTTGCTTTTCCAGCATGTCAGGTATATTTAAGAATGTGGTACTTTAGTGGTTAAGGTGTTGGAGTACTGAACAGAGTTTTGTGATTTTGAATCACAGGTCCACCAAGATGCCACTTCTGGGCCCCTGAGCAAGACCCTTAACCCTAATAAAATGAGATAAATAATGTAAGTCACTCTGAATAAGGGCGTCTGCCATCCATCTTTTCACACTGAGGACAACTAAGGTACAAAATATTCTAAAAGCTGCTCTGATTCACTGATGCTCAAGACGCAATAAAATACATTAAACACTTTCAAACAGGATTATTGTGTAAATTATTATTGAATGTAATATATAATATTTAGGAATACATGAATATTTCTTGGAAAGTTGTAATGTTCTGAAGAGCTGAACTAAAGAGTTTTTTACTTTCCAGTTCTGCTTATATCATGTGTGTGGTGTGTCTTTTGCATTTGAACGCAATCATAGTAAAGACGTGGTTTGACACATTGACTTATTCAAGAGGATAATTATTGAGTTTGTCTTAGTTTGATCAGTGTGGATCTCTTTTACAGCAACACTAGATCTTTATCATATTCCAGTATGTCACCTCAGAAATGAACAAAAATGACTGTTGAATTTTATGCAAATTAAGAAACATATGAGTTCAAATCACTCTCACTCACTTATTTTCTACCGCTTATCCGAACTTCTCGGGTCACATGGATCTCAGGCGCCATTGGGCATCAAGGCAGACTCTCATTCACTCCGGACAATTTTCTAGAGATGCCAATCAACCTACCATGCATGTCTTTGGCGGGGAATCGAACCCTGCCCCTGGAGGTGTGAGGCGAATGTGCTAACCACTAAGCCATCCTACCCTCCAGACCCAAACCAAATTCGGCATATTTAAAATCTTTTTTTTTCCTGTTTATTACTCAAAATCAGCATTCTAAACGCACAGCATTGATTGCTTTTTTATTAAAATGAATTCTATGTAAATAACACAAACTTTACTTGAAGGCTACAATACACAAAGAACAATCTGGAATGAGCCAGATGTGTATCCGCAATTACTGTGTAGCTTCTAGGAAGAAAGGTAGATTAAAGATTATTGGCTGATGTACTGCTAACATACATCTGTCAAGGACGCGGGGATAAAATAGACCCAAATGCAGGATAGCGTAAAAATAAACAGGTTTTAATAAATAAAAACATGAAACAAAGACAGAGACACGACATCAGACGACAACCAAAGACACCAGAGGATTCCGCTCTGCTCAAGGCCACGTGGCACAGTTAAATAGATAAGACAATGAACACATGAGGAACAGGTGTGCAGAGACGGGGAGGAGTAAGCAAGGGCGGGGCAGACACCTGACAGGGAACAAAAACAAGAACACATGGCCAAAGTCCGGACTAAGTCCTGACAACATCGGTACAAGCTAAATATTTTAGAAGTATCAAGATGGTGGCTGAACAAACATCAGCAGAACTTTCCAGAAATATTTTTCGGACCATTCATTTATTTCTGTATACACTGTTCAGACATAACATTAAAACCACAGACAGTTGAAATGATTAATGTTGATTATCTCATCACAGTGAGACCTGTAAATTAGGCAGCAAGTGAAGTCAGTTCTCAAAGTTGATGTGCTGGAAGCAGGAAAAATGTGTATAAAAGGGTGTGTAAAGATCTGAGACTTTAACAAGGACCAAATTTATATGGATAAATGACTAAGTCAGTGCATCTCCATGACAGCAGAACCCTGTCCATGACCAAATGTTCTTACAATCAGACCAGGACCATGGAGCAATAGAAGAAGATGGCCTGACCTGGGTGTGTGTATGTTACTTAAACATGGGAGGAGACAGCACCACGGAATCCTTGCATCCATGCATTCATGTGGATGCTAGTGTGACACGTACCATCTAATTAAAAAAATGTTCAGACCAAGTCACCTCTACATGACAACTGCTTTCCCTAATGACAGTGTCCTCATTCAGCACGATGATGATCAATGCCATGTTGTAAAAATCGCTGGAATGGATTGAGGAACATAACAGAGTTCTAGGTGTTCATTTGGCTTCCAAATTCCCGGACAAAAAAGCCTGATCCATGGATGCTTCTAGAATGTTTTTTTAGTATTTATTTATTTTTATTTTTTTACACAATATTAGGCAGCTGGTATTAAGGTTATGACTGATCGGTGTATGTTTGATTCATTTTGAATCATATTCTTTATGAAAAAAAATCTAATATAGTTTCAGAGTGCACGTTTTCCTAATTTTGGTTTAAATAAAAAATCTATATTATCCTATGAAAAATATTTATTTGCTGTACGCACAAGTGAAGCACTTGTAAAAAAAAAAAAAAAAAACTAAAAAAAAACGGTGTAATTGCAGTAACTCTGATAAGCTTGCATTCGGCTGTGTTCTCCTTTCAGCTTGCCTGGTGATGACAAACTGAATGGCTCTTTAAGTTTTGGTTGGTCTTTTCTCAGGCACACACACACACAAGCACACACACTAGCACTGAGGGCAGGTTGGGGGCCCACACTGTTGCCATGGAACCAAGGGGTCATGCAGGTCGCAGCTGCAAGGTGCAGCTTTGTAAGGAATTGTGAACCAGAGGGGGTCTTGCTAATCTCTCACACACAAAACACACATTCTCATTCTCTCACAAACAAACAAAGACATAGATAAGACCGGACTCACATAAACCGGACACAGAACATATCATATAGTGCTTCTGTATTCTTACATTATTTTTCAGGCATCTACATCTACTCCATCTCATCATTCTTTCATTCTTTTTCTTTCACTTTCACAGAAACACTTGCACACAGGCATACACATTCACTCCATGCCTGTGTCCTTTATGATTAGAGGACAGATGGTGTCCTGTCTTAAACCACTTCTTGTCTTTTTTTTTTCTCCTCCGGACAGGGGAGAGGGGCTCTTGGGAAAGTGACCTAAACGAGGTGAAAGCTTTAGTGAGGCTTGAGTGGATCTTAAGAGAGAGAAAGATGGGGGACTTGCTGGGTTTGTTGGTCCAACAAAGAGGGTGGAGGTGAAAGACTGAGACAAAGATGGTGCAAGGGGAAAGAGAAAAGAGAGAATGGAACACAGAGAGAAGGAGGAAAATAAGATAATTGGTATATTGGTTTATTGGTGTTATTAAGCTGGTTTTACTCCAAGTATTTATTTCAGACCAATTGGTGGTGATATTGAGGCAACAGAGGACAATAGAACAACCTGTTTACTTAAGAAAAAAATAATAATAAATATCTTGTTCTTTCTGGTTAAAGCAAAATATTCCCTGATTGTTTACAGCATTGGAACTCTACCCCCCCAGCACCACCACCACACCACCACCACCACCACCACACACACACAAAGAAAACACAAATACAAAACAAACACATGTGCACACACCTATACACAAACATATACACAATAACCTACATACAAACACACACATACACACACACACACCCTTTTACACACACACACATGAAGAAAACTCAAATACAATCCACACACATACGCACACACCTATACACAAACATATACACTATAACATGCGCACAGACACACAAACACACATACAACATTTATAAAGACACACACATTTATACACACACATAAAGAAAACAAAAAAATACAAACCACACACATACACACACACCTATACACAAACATATAGCCAATAACGTACACACAAAGACACACTGACACAAAATACATTCATGGCCCAAACCACGTAAAGTATAAATAATCGTCTTTCCAGATTTCCGTCCTCTTTCATTATGGATTAAAAACTCTTTTATATATGATTCTGTGTGCAGCTGCTTCTTGTACACCACAGCGACCTGAGCGAGCTTCACTGTGTTAACCAGCACTTGTGCTACAAACCAATTTACTCCAGCTTTTATCTCCTGTACCATGCCCATTAACAGTGAACCAGGCAGATATACTGCTGCTTTAAACTGAAGTTCAGCCATTTATATTGATTTGGACTGATATACTCCAGCTTTAACCTGTAGTGTAACCATCCACATTGATTTGTCCAGATTTACTCCAGGTCTAATCACGGGTGGGGCCCATCTATATTGATCAGCTAAGACTTTCATGGCACTAACCTTCTGCGCTGCTCTGAATATTCCAGGAGCCTATAAAAGAGCTAAAAGGCCTTCCATATCACCATGTAAGTAGAAGTGATACTAGCAAGGCTAAATAATGCTGACATATTTTAGTGTTTACCCTAAAAAATTCTCGGTAATGGTGACAACCTGACAAGCTTGAATTGAAGAAACAGGGGCTGTGCATTTCCTCGTCCCATGTTTAAATAGTAGGATCCTTCAACAGGAGCGACTAACACTGACGAATGGCTGAACTTTTGAACTTCATGCGTTCCGGAGAGAGGCGCTTACGTTCCCATCCCATGATAACAGAGGAAATATCTCAATCTCACACATTCATACATACAAGTGATTTTATTATGTCACTGTATTATGAAGTCTTAAGTAGGTGTTCCTAGTATACAACTGGTTGCCATGGTGACAACATTTATCAGAGGGTGGAACCGCTAGTATTCTGAATCGGTTTTGCTCTTGTGGCTGAAATGAATCGTTCTGGATGGAGATTTGGTATTGTTGTGTCTAAAACGAGATGGGATCACGTTCTCTCTACTATCTTCACTCCCATTGATAGTCAGTTTTCTCGTCGCTGTTTTGGACATGCCCACATCTCACGAACTCCATTTTCTTATTACTTTGACTTCCTGTATGTCTGAACGTACTGTAGCATAATCTGTTCATGTGAAACCATGAACTGCTGTTATTTTTACACGACACATCCTGTCTTTAACTCATTAGGCCAAATATAAGGATGCGGCACTAATTGTTATAATCAGCAGCTGAAAAGGCTGGGCTTGAGTAGTTTATGAGCAATATTCTCGCTTATAAAAGGTATTTGAGCATAAAGATTGGATTTATATGGACATTATATGAATAGTAAAGCATTAGTTCATTCAGTCCATCCAGTAATGGTGCTAATTGCCATGTTTATGACTGTGTTAATCTTTGACAGACTCCAAATACATTATAAAGTTCAAGCTGTTCTCTTTCAGGTATATAGGGTCTTCTATGGCTTCATTTTCCAGGCTGTAAATGCGCTCAGTCATTAAATTATAGTAGCAGTGTTCTAACACCTAGCTTGGGAAAAAACAACCAGCTCTAATTGAATCCATGACAAATTCCATGTCTCATAATAACTAGTTGTGTAAGCATCTCAGCCAAAGACTTGCTTCTGTTATATAACTAATATACTTATCATGCTGCTAATTATGACATCCTGTGCCGCTAATAAAGCACGGGGATCACCCTGCTGGTGTAGAGATGCTGCTACGCAGTATACACACTTAGACACACAAGTCTGAAGCCACATTAAAAATCTCTTGTTTTTTTATTGTATAAAATTAAAAAGTTAAGAGATTTCTGGATGGTGTGCAAGTGGCAGCCGGATGAAGCAGCTTCTGTCGTGTTGTACATGTTTTTGTGTGTTTAGTGCTTTGTTTTTGTTTTGTTTCTTATCCGACTTGTGTATTTAACACTGTTCCCACTTTTCTACTTTTTCCTCGATAGTCCTGTAGTATTTTTCATTCAGTTCATCTGTACAGAAATCTCAGTCGGGAAGTAGTTTGGAGAGTTGTGTTTATGTCTATTGACTCTTATTTGTGTTATTTTGTGAGTTTGTTGTTTATATCACTTTTAAGTCTTCTAAAAGTGATGCTCTGGTGTCCTCTGGTGAAGTTTAAGTCCTGTGTGTTATGATCGAGGGACACCAGGTTTCTCCTTGGACATTAATACAGTGCTCTAATCAAGTTATTAGAATTTTGAAAATATTAAAAAAACGTTCGATATTTTTAATATTTATTATTTAAGATTCTGCACACGTATTTCTAGCACACGTTAACTGCCTTGAAAAAAAGTGCAGATTTTCCTCATGTCGAATCTTTTCTGTTATTGCATGTGATCAGACTACTAAAAAAACTCTGGAATTTATGTCAAAATGTTTTCTTTTCACTCCAATTGTTGAAGTAATATCATTATTATGTAATGAAAATCTTTGGGCTCCACTGTATGTAAGGAATAATGCACAATAAAACATACTGGGTATTGTGATATGGCCCCAAGCGAAGCAAAGTGGATTATTGTCATCTAATAGCAAGCTATGAAGTTTGTTACTGCATTTATATATCACTATGAGACCTTTTTATGTTTATTATTATTATTATTATTATTATTATTATTAATAATAATAATAATAATAATAATAATAATAATAATAATAATAATAATAATAATAATTTTAAGCATCATTGGTGGGTTTTTTATTGTGGTGGGTTTTTATTTTTTAAGTACAAAGAACTCTGATTTTGCTCTAAAAGAGAGCCACTGAGCTGCAGAGAAAGATACTGATCAAATGCAGTTTTTCAGAAACAGCAGGTATAATGATCAGTAGTTAAAGTGTTTGAATCACTGAAGTCATCATCAGAGCAGTGAAAGCAGAGGCTCTCTAAAACATGCCAGTAAATAGACAGGCTCCTAGATGTGTGTGTGTGTGTGTGTGTGTGTGTGTGTGTGTGTGTGTGTGTGTGTGTGTGTGTGTGTGTGTGTGTGTGTGTGTGTGTGTGTGTGTGTGTGTGTGTGTGTGTGTGTGTGTGTGTTCCTGACTCAAGACCTCGGTAACCAGGATAGTACCTGCGTCTTATGTGACTCTGAGAATACAGCTCATACATTAGATGTCTAGATTAGAAGAAAAAATCTACACAGCTCATAATATAGAGTAGATGTGTGTGATGTGCATGTTGTGGTTGATTTCATATCAAACACTTTTCTCAACCCTAACCTTTTTTAACCTTTTCACTTATTATACAACATATGCTGTTACTATACTGGGGAAGATAATAAATCGATGTATTTAGATGTAGGTGAGGCGTAGTTGTTATTATAAGCTAATCAAGTTTGATTTGAAATGTGAAAAGACTGGACTGTATATTAAACCTTTTTGGGTTTTTTTGCAGATTCATATCTGTTGTTTTTTGTTGGTGGTGCTTAAGTAAGAGTGAATTTAAAAAATAAAAATATTTAAAAGAATGAACAGGCTTTGAGTACTGGATGGATGTGATGGGCTGGAAGGAAACATGGTACAAAACATTTGTAAAAGTAGTAGCCTCTGTGTGTGTGTGTGTGTGTGTGTGTGTGTGTGTGTGTGTGTGTGTGTGTGTGTGGGTGTGTGTGTGTGTGTGTGTGTGTGTGTGTGTGTGTGTGTGTGTGTGTGTCTGTGTGTGTGTGTGTGTGTGTGTGTGTGTGTGTGTGTCTGTGTGTGTGTGTGTGTGTGTGTGTGTGTGTATGTGTGTGTGTGTGTGTGTGTGTGTGTGTGTGTGTGTGTGTGTGTGTGTGTGTGTGTGTGTGTGTGTGTGTGTGTGTGTGTGTGTGTGAGTGTGTGTGTGTGTGACCCCAGTGTTGATGTACTCAGTGGGAACCGTTTGCACTGAAGTAAGCTAAAGGTCTTTTATAATGAGAATAATGCCCATTCCCCTACAGCTGGCCAACACTATCAAAGGGGAAAGGAGTCCCGGGATTACACATTTAACAAGGCTTTTGTGAGGCCTAATTGCATGTGAATGCGGGACAGTGGGCCCGGCTAACCCAACCCCACTCATATTTACAACATGGCTCACCTCAAACAATCTCTGTCCAGATTGGCAGGAGGCCCTGAGAGGAGCACAGAAAAACACAGCAAGGACAATTTATAAAATAATCTACAACTCAAAAATATATACTAAATAATGCACATTTTAGGACTGGCACATAACTAAAACTCATAGCAATATGTTGTCTTATTACACACCATGACTGATTTTTTATTTATTTATTTATTTATTTATTTATTTTTGATTATTTGATTTTTCCTTTGACACTATTTTGTTTTGTTTTGTTTTTTGACACCTTGACACTGAACACCTCAATTCGTGGCCTGCATATAAACATTTCCAAATGCATCATTGTGAGTTTCCAGTGATTTATCTTCAGCCAGCTGAACGCAGAAACTTCCACATCTGCATACACATAAGTCATTAACATCTCCATATGGGTGCATGTCCATGTTTCAAAACATTCTATTAGGCTTTTAGGGGCTTTGGGCAGCTAACAAACGACTTTTAGCCAATTAGACCATGAGATATTGAATCGTTGCGGCATGGGGTCGATATAATTACTGTTAATTTAACGCTCAGACACTCAACTACTAATTTGTAGGATAACTTAAAGGAGGGGGTGAAAAACAGAGCAGATCAGAGCAGGATACGGATTTATAAAGTAGCCTGGTTAGGACTGCGACTCCTAATAACGGGTTGCGCATCATTTATATGTTATTAAGTCGTGTAATTGAACCATCCACAGTTTGCATATTACTGTATTAAAGTAATGTGTTCTTTGTCTCGACTGACACGACTGTCTTCGAGTCGACGGCTTGTAATTATCACAATTACATCCCGATTACTGCAAATGTTCCTTCTGCTTGAGCGGTTCATGCGCATTGTCCATCATGCTCTTCATTTTTATATTATTATAGTTCATGTGACGTCTTTCATGCAGTATAAACGGTATCATATACAATATCAACTTAGCCTGGAAGAATATAGGCCATGAAGTCATGAGAATTTTTTTATTTATTTAAAAATAATAATTAAAAAAAAAGTTAAAAGCAGTTTTAAAGGCTCTGGTATTTAAATAGCAGGAGGAGGAGTAGAAATAGTGAGCTATAGTGATTATAACATTGTAAAAAAAAAAAATTATCACAAGGCGATGCGAGATTTATTATGGGAATGCATTCTTATTTTTATTTATTTCTTTTCTTTTCTTTTTTGTTTATTTTTTAAGATCTTCTAGCAAAATGTGTGCCAGTGTGACTTTTTAATTTTTTTTTATTTCAATTTGTTCTGAATTGATAATATGTAGAACTCTAAACACTGATTTCAATGTTATTGTCATTAACTCAAATGCTACAAGTAGATTAGAATACTGTTAAGTACAGGATAAAAAAAATATGTGTTGAAATTAAAAGAGAATTTTAGATGTAAGTATAGATCTTGAACAAGAATAATAATAATAATAATTAAAAAAAAACAGTGAGTCAATAACACGTTCCTGTGAGATTAAAACGCCGGGGATGCAGAGAAAGATTTACATTTTACAGGAATAAAGTGGCTCTGAAGCTTCCTGAGCATGCAAAGGTTGTGCGTCCTGAATGATGACAAAAGAGCGAAGCCTACACTTTTGGACAGGGGCACATTCACCTCTCCTCGGCCCCGCGGCTGGAGCTGCCCTCTGCTTTTTTTCAGCCTTTGTGTCGTTTAAAATGCGCTCAGAGAAGCGGCTCCAGCAGATGTGACGTGGGCGGCGATGTTTTCATTTACATCTCCCCATAGCAACACGCAGAGGCCCGAGAAATATGTCCCATAGTGCAGCCTGACCGGGACAAGGTACTATATGGAAAAAAGGGATGTGTTATATATAATAATAATAATAATAATAATAATAATAATAATAATAATAATAATAATAATAATAATAATAATAATAATAATATGCATTTGCACCCTTCAGTAACACATTAGCTGAAAATTTAACAGGGCAAAGCAACCAAAGAGTATGAAATGTTAAATGCAGACTCGAACATTGTTTGCCATAGTTTTCATTCAATAGTCAGTGTTTCCTGAGTAGTCAGTTGCAGCCATGCCTGAGTAATCATCTCAAGAAACCTAACAAACGCTGTAAAACTCTGAACCAAGTGTTCAAATCATCTAAACTGACAGTTCAATTGAGATTTCACTTTCAAACCTCACTAGTATTTGAAGTTGCATGTTGCTGATTTTATATGGTTCAAAGTCTCTTTTCCGTCACTTCAGGTCCTCTCTGTGTTGGCGCGCAGCCTCGCTCAAAACTTCAAGCACCGTTCACCAGGAGCGCAAGTGGTTCTAGCATCTCCCGTGACCAATGAACGCGTCGCTGTCAGGGGCAACCGCGTCTGTCAAGACTTTCTGTCCAATCACGAGCAGATCGAGGCAGAAACGCAAGGCGCGCGCCTTCACTGGCGCTGGGGAGCCGCCTGTGGCACAAAAAAGTAAGCGTGTAACGCGTCGACGCGAGCAAAGCCCCCCTCGTCTCTCCCTCTCTGTCTCTCTCACTCTCTCTCTTTCTGTGCCCTGCTGGAGGCTATGGCGACCGCGGCGTCCAACCACTACCGCCTCCTGACGTCGAGCGCGTCCGAAGCGGGAAGCATGCAGCAGACGCCAGCTTACAGGGACGCGCCGAGCCTGCTGCACAGCGACTACACGACGCTCCAGAGTGCCGCCAACCCACTCGGCCACGCGCACCAGTGGCTCGCGGCGCTCTCGCAAGGCGACGGCTCTCCGTGGTCTGAGCAGGACATCAAGCCTGCGCTGCACGGCGACGCCGACGAGCTCCAGCACTCACCGAGTCTGCAGCCACAGCAGCAGCAGCAACAGTCGCGAGCGGCTCATTTAGTACACGAGAGCGCGCATCACCAGGACCAACACTGGAGGGCGAGCACAACGGCGCACATGGCCAGCATGACGAGTTCAAACGGACCGAGCATGATCTACTCGCAGCCGGGATACGGAGGCGAGCAGGGCATGCACCACCATTCAAATGTCCTGAGCGAGGCGCATGAGGACGAACCGAGCCCGCGGATCAGCGAGCACGGCCACGCGCCGAACCTCCGCCCGGGCCAACACGAGCACTCGGACGACGATGTGCCCACATCCGACGATCTGGAGCACTTCGCTAAGCAGTTCAAGCAGCGGCGCATCAAGCTCGGTTTCACGCAGGCCGACGTGGGCTTGGCGCTCGGCACGCTGTACGGGAACGTGTTCTCGCAGACCACAATTTGTAGATTCGAGGCACTGCAGCTTAGCTTCAAAAACATGTGCAAGCTCAAGCCTTTGCTGAACAAGTGGCTCGAGGAGGCCGACTCAACTTCGGGCAGCCCCACGAGCCTGGACAAAATCGCCGCGCAGGGCAGGAAGAGGAAAAAGCGCACCTCCATTGAAGTGGGTGTCAAGGGCGCACTGGAAAGCCATTTCCTAAAGTGTCCTAAACCCGGTGCGGCAGAGATTAACGCGCTGGCGGACAGTCTGCAGCTGGACAAGGAGGTCGTGCGGGTTTGGTTCTGCAACAGGCGGCAAAAAGAAAAGCGGATGACGCCTCAGTGCGCCCCGTTAACCGACAACAAGGACGTGTACGGGGACACGCCGCCGCACCACGGCGATCGGACACCGGTTCCGTGATTTTGGGGGCGACGGGGGATTTTCCGTGATTTTTTTCTCCAACTGCACAAGCTCGGACGTGTCTTTGTCTCCGCTATAACGGCTCGTTCACGGTGGACCGAGCCGCACGAGAGCCTACGTGACACCGCATAGGTGTTGCATGTTGTTGCCCGAACAATGCGGACAAGGGCGGGCGATGGGACGCATGTGTCGCATAAGATGCTCGCGCTTCACGGAAACCCAAACAGGCGCGGGGCCATGACAAAAACCGCTTTATTCAAGCTTAGAAGCCGAAGGATCTGTGAAAGCACGTCAAATCGGGGTGAAGCAGAGAGCTGAGGAAAGGGCGTTAAAACACGCCATCTTCCCGTCAGGGCCACAAAACGTGTCAACACGCGCCGATGCGGTGTCTGCCGTTCACTTATTATTATTATTATTATTATTATTATTATTATTATTATTATTATTATTATTATTATTATTATTATTAAGCTATACTCCAACTTGAGCTTAGAGATGTGTTTATTCTACCTCTTTTGTGTAGTTAAGCTTGAAGCTGGTGTTTAAGTCTTGATCATAACAAAAGGCTGCTAAGTGCTGTTTCCCAACACTGCACACCGCAAACCAGTCCAGCTTTATGCAGGTCACGATTTCGCACTGCTGGTGTGCCGAACAGAAATCCTTCTCAATGTGAGCTATGATTATACACCAGCACTAAGACAAGTCTGCACAAATTAAGGCTCTGTGTATTAAATCAGAATTAAGGAGCAACATACCACAGACGTGCAGGATTATATCTAGTGTCATTGTAATGACATTTTACAATTGAGATTTCAGAAACTTAAACTGTGTAGTGCAAAATAAGTGCAAATTCAAAAGGAATCTGGTTCAACTGGGATCTAAATATGGTCTATAAAATGGGTCCTCTGCATAGAGCATCATGGTATTGTTTCACAACATATACCTGAAAAAAATACACATATAAATACATAAATAAATACATTTGCCTGAAGAAAGACAGACGAATATAATGCTTTAAAGGTAGGCCTAGGCCACCGAGAGTGTCTTTGTCGTTTAATTAATTAAACTAAAATATGTGATTATGATTTATTAAAGAGAGAAAAAAGATGTAGCTAATTTCTCAATTAAGAATCGTGACTACTACAACAACAACAACAACAACAACAACAACAACAATAATAATAATAATAATAATAATAATAATAATAATAATAATAATAATAATAATAATA
>NC_062536.1:5294520-5359520 GCF_022655615.1 Tachysurus fulvidraco
GTGTGAGAGAACAGGCCCAGGTCCAGCAGCTGAGATGGAGAGTGAGGCTCTTCACTCAAGCCATCATAGTACAAGTCATCGACATCCACAAACCACTCGGGCCAAAATTTCCTCCGGATGCGCTCGCAGTACATGGCTAGATTAATGAACTCACCTGCATGAAGGAAAAGAGTCTGATCAGTACGTTACAGTGAAATCACAGTGAAACAGATTCTTTCCAATACTTTGTTTTAATAGATGGCAACTGACCCTCTAAACACTCTAAACTCCCTGAACTCAATCTCACTCCTTTGTCGCGTCGTTATGCTTCTTTATCTCACAATGTAATTGAATTCTCAAATCTGATTGGTCAAAAAATCTGGATCATTTTCGTTTAACAGCCCAACGGCATGATATTATGATATGTTACTGTTTCTATAGTAACAGCGCTTTAGACTGGGTCTTAATATAGAATTCAAGTCATGATATATGACCAATGATAAAAAGTAAAAACATACGGTCCTGTGTAATGTGGTAACATTTCTGATCATCTGAGGAATCTCGGTGTCAGCACTTTGTAACAGTCAGAGAAGGGGGGGGGGTGAGAGAGGGAGAGGGAGGGAGAGAGAGGGGGGGGGAGGGGGGAGAGGGAGAGGGGAGGGGGAGGAGGAGAGGGAGAGTTGGAGAGAGAGACAGGGAGAGAGAGAGTGGGAAGGGGGGAGAGGGAGAGAGAGGGGGAGAGAGAGAGAGAGAGAGAGAGAGGGGGGGAGGGAGTGAGGGAGAGGGGAGGGGGAGGAGGAGAGGGAGAGAGAGGGGGAGAGAGAGGGAGAGTTGGAGAGAGAGACAGGGAGAGAGAGAGTGGGAGGGGGGAGGGAGAGAGAGACAGGGAGAGAGAGAGTGGGAGGGGGGAGGGAGAGAGAGAGACAGGGAGAGAGAGAGAGTGGGAAGGGGGGAGAGGGAGAGAGAGGGGGAGAGAGAGAGAGAGAGAGAGAGATTGGTAATGAAATGAGAAAATATCAAAAAGTGAAAACAGGAAGTAAGATGTCTCTCGGAAATCCCAGCGATATTATATTTAACTATAAACTCATTATAAGAGCTCGGTCACACATACAGTAGTTATATATGAAAATAAGATGCTCAGGTGTTGGAACAGAACTTTGTTGTGCGTTGTGTTGCATCAGACCATCCCGTGTTCATTATCTTTATATAACAGCAACAGTCTGTTGTGTGTCACTCCTTCCTCTATCTGATCGTTTATGTACTTCCTGTTCGGGTATTACAGAGAGATAGTGACTGTAACTGTCTCTGTAACTCTGTAGCAGGAGAGATGGAAGCTGGAAAGGTTTCAGACAATCTGTCTCAGCTTGCTTATAATATCCCCTGATTCAGTTAAACTCCTGAAATCTTGTAAACTCCCCCAAAGAGCTCTTATTCCAGATGCATACAACGTTTATCATTTAATGTTTAGGGAAACATGTTTATTTTGCTTCTGCTGGAATCGAATTAAACAGAAAGGCACAATCGAGAGCACGTGACGCGACTTAATGCTTAATCTGAAAGCAGGCAACATGACTCTGGTAATTCTCCAGATCCTCCAACAGCAGACTAGATTCAGCTAACACTAGCGAGCTTGGCTAGTTCAAACATATAGTATGCCAGGATAAATAAGATGTAATCAGAAAATCAGAAGTTGCCGGTTAAAATGGTAGGTTTTGTGATGAAAAAGTGTGAAACTCGCCATAATAAATAGCGTAAGAACTTCTTCCAACTTCAATGTGAAATTAAACTAAGTGGAAAACAATCAGAAACTTTTTAGCTACAAATAGGAAAAAATAATGGGAGACGTGGCTGTGTTCAGTATGAACCCTCACTCACTCATTTTCTACCATTTATCCGGACTGCCTCGGGTCTCGGGGAGCCTGTGCCTATCTCAGGCGTCATCGGGCATCGAGGCAGGATACACCCTGGACGGAGTGCCAACCCATCACAGGGCACGCACACACACTCTCTCACACACACACACACACACACACCAGACAATTTTTCCAGAGATGCCAATCAACCTACCATGCATGTCTTTGGACCGGGGGAGGAAACCGAAGTACCCGGAGGAAACCCCGGAGGCACGGGGAGAACATGCAAACTCCACACATACAAGGTGGAGGCGGGAATCGAACCCCCAACCCTGGAGGTGTGAGGCGAACGTGCTAACCACTAAGCCACCGTGCCCCCCTCAGTATGAACCAATCACGTGAAATCATTTGTTCAAGACAAATAAAGAAAACAGGGAACCACAGTGACATCACCAAGAACAGCACAATGCTCCAAAATGTATAAAAGGACAAGACAAAAACTTACCAAAGAGACCTGAGGCAACTTTAAAGGAGCCGTGGGAATATCTGACATGTACAGATTACTCTGCACGTGACATGTACAGATTAATCTCTTAGCAGTCTGTGCAATGGGGTAGGCTGGTTAGAAGGAAACCCTGTATAAATCACCCTGAACTTTGTTGAAAAAAATGTGTTATGGTCTGCAGAGAAAAAGAGTAAATCATTCCTTAATTGCTAAATTTCTGTTCAGTCCAAAAAAAGCACATCACCAAAACCAACAGTGATGCATGGTGGTGGCAGCGTCGTGGTTTTGGCTGTTTTTCTTCAGTCAGAACTGGGGCATTTATCAAGGTAGGTTGTAGTGCACCGTCAGGTGTCTGCTACTAATGTGAAGACAGTAATAATATAATCTCACTAATCTTTCTGCCCAACGACGGCTCAAAGCCTGCGATGGAACGGTATTTAAATAAAAAACTATTAGTGTGTCAGACTAAAGTGTTAGTTTAAACACGCAGGTTACTGTACCATACAGTTTGTATTCTTTTCATTTGTTTATTTACTTTCCCTAAAAATTGATTTTCACAATAATTATATATTGTCATTTCACACTGAAGTTGATTTATCATGGTTTAATTCATTTACATCAGAAAAATATGAGGTCAGAATTGTTTTGTTATTCTGAATAAATATACTATGATCCACAAATAAATATAAAGAGTTTCACAAATATTTTTTAAATCAACAAATGCACAATAAGCAAACCGTAAATATATGTTATCTGGTAACCCTGTATGGATTGTAGCCAGCACTAAGGGTTAGTTCAATTCTGCTTTCTTTGGAAATGATTTCAGCATCATCAATGGGTCCAGTGGTAGTGTGAAGAGCGAGTAAATCAGAACGTGATTGGTTGGAGGTAGACCGTGCCACGATTGGTCAGCGCATGTAAACTTTTTATATCCACTGTAGTTACAGGGATGATGACACAAGTGATCTCACTGTAAGTGCACAGAGATACTAAAGATTCCCTATCAGTCTTTTTTCTTTTGTTATAAAACAAGATTTTCTGTTCTGCTTCATGAAGCTCCAATAAAACTTGTGTTCACAAGCGAAATAGAAATGACAGCGGGATTGTGAGAACAGAAATGCAGAAGCAAGCAGAAAAAAACAAACACTAGGCAAAAAAAAGTGAGCTGATAGACAGTCAAGACAAAGTTATACAGGAAGAAGAAGTAGGAAGACTGGATGCTATGTGACGGTTTTCCTACACACGATAATTACAGTGGACTGCAGATATTTTATCCGTATTCATATTTTTGTTCACTTCTTATTGCTTTACGTTTATATTTTGATCTGTATGTTGACACAATGGTCTGAAAGGCTCGGTCAGCTCTACTGTATCAAGCTAATTATATCTTCATACTCTGATATACTGTACAGTACATGTCCGTAAATCTGTAAATATGGGGTGTAAAGCTGGGATTTAAGCCATATGGGGTTTGAGGCACTCAAGCAAATAAATATGCTCATTTGTGCAGCTGTCAATTAGACAAAATAATGTTCAATACAATATCAGACAATATCAGACATTCATTCATTCATTCATTCTCTACCCAATGACGCCCGAGACTCACAGGCTCCCCGTGACCCGAGGCAATATCCGACAACTAACTCTAAATGTCGGCTTTGTTTACGTAGTATTAATATATTCATCTAATATTAGACCTAATGCAACTATAAACAAGGTGTATGCAGATATACATGATGTGCAATCAAATAAATTTCAATTTGGATCTTAAACCAGTGAGCAGAGAGCGAAAGAAAGGAAGGGAGGAAGAAAGGAAAGGAAAGGAAAGAAAAGAAAGAAGGAAAGAAGGAAGGATGAATGAATGGATGAAAGGAAAGGTGTCAGGACGCAGCCCAGACTTTGGCCATGTGCAGTTGTTCATGTTTTGTCACGTGTCTTTCCCGTCCTTGTCTCTTGCTGTTCGCTTCTGCACACCTGTTCCTCATGTGTCTGATTGTCTTGTCTATTTAGTGTAGCCGCGTTGCCTTGAGCAGCGCGGAATACTCTTTTGTCTTCGGTTGTCGTCCTGTCTCTAGTCTGTGTCTATGTTTTGTGTTCTTTTTTTAGTTAATAAATACGGTTTTATTTTAGTTATCCTGCATTTGGGTCCGTTTTTATCCCCACCTCCCTGACGGAAAGGAAAGGAAGGGAGGGAGTGTCAGGATTCGGCCCGCACTTTGACATGTTCTTTGTTTACGTTTTGTGTTTACATGTCTGTCCCACCCTTGTCTATTCCTTCCCACCTCAGCACACCTGTCCCTTATGTGTCTAATTGTCTTCCTTAAAGAAGGAAAGAAGGAAGGAAGGAAGAAGGAAGGAACATCTAACCTTAATCAATTCCAAACTATCTGTGGAATCTCTCTATCTTTTTCATACGCACACAACACACAAACATATACACAAATGTGACCATGGTAACTGAATATCTAACTGCGGTGTAAGGTTTAGGTTACACGAGCCAGCCCCCTTTACCTTTAAAGAGTGATATATGAAAAAAATAAAATAAATAGTGTGAAAACAATGAAAGATCACATGGACGAGACGAATGTTGTACATTTGTTTGCTCTACCTCATGAACAGGGAGGATTTTAATACAGACTACAGGGATATCGAATCCTAAATCGAACTAAATCTTAAATAAATAATAATGTCTTACATTATAAATAAAAACAGAAATATCTAAAACTACATATTGTTTGTCCAAATGACAAAAAGAAGCACTACAGGAAGAAAGCAGAATGTGTTACACGTGTCCGTTTTGCATTCAGCTGCTGAAGCGTTTCTGTTCCTCGGTTGATACGCATCATGCGCTCTCACTGGGACTCAAGCTCCCCTGTGGGTTAAACCCAATTACACCACAGCGTGGCTGAATTTCCCAGTCAGAATTTGTGTGTTAGTTTTCTATATCAGCAGCTCCGACTGTAACGTAAAAAAAAGATCACATAATAATTAATACTACAGTTTGGGATGATAAGGCCTCACAGCACTCTGGTGTGGTTTATTATGTATGTAGTATGTAGTATGTACTCACTAATCACCCTTGCTATACAATAGTGTAATGTGTGTTGGACTATATTGTGTTTGCTGAGCCCAAAGACACAGAACGCTATTCTAAAAACATTGTGTTAGTGCTGCTCAACTCCTCTCTTCTCACTGTCACTCACAGCATGAAGAGATCTGCCCTTCTACACGATGGTGAATAAGCTCACCTTTAATGAGTTGCTCCGGCCGCGTGCCGCCCAACGTCCACATGGCCTGGGCAAGGTGACCAAATACTGTAGCGTCAACCGTGGAGACTTTGGGGCCCATGATGTACTTTTTATCTCCTGAAACAGAGAAATGACATGTTAATAACACAGCACTTAGTTCATCTCCACAGTAATACACACATAAAGAGCGCTTGTTCAATAAAGGCTCCCCCTTGTGGAGAATCCTGCACATGGCAAATAAATAAGTGAGAGGAAAACAAATAAATAGATAGATAGATAGATAGATAGATAGATAGATAGATAGATAGATAGATAGATAGATAGATAGATAGATAGATAGATAGATAGATAGATAGATAGATAGATAGCTGTATGGATCCTTAGGTGATTATTTGGCTAATAAATAAATAAATAAATAAATAAATAAATAAATAAATAGAAATAATTGCCTCTATTTACGTCTGTATTAATGAAGTTGCAACGTTACTAGCAGGTGTAGTACACTCTTCTCACCAGATGGTGTCTCTCTCTCTCTCTCTCACACACACACACACACACACACACACACACACACACACACACACACTTCATGCTGCTTTCACCAGGACATTATTCACAAGGACGTTACTCTGTACATACTGTATATTATTATTATTATTATTATTATTATTATTATTATTATTATTACTACCTCTATTATTGACAATGCTGCTGAAGTTATGATATTTTTATTACATTTATATTTATTTAGCTTCATTTTTTTCTGTCGCAGTTACAGGCATCCTGAAAGTCAGGACTTCCGCAGCATCATCAGCACTTCTTGTATCATTTCTAACTTTGATAACGGATGTGATTTTCACCACCGTAGCACCTTTTTTATAGGCTACAGTTCCTGCTGTGTGATTTGTTTCTGTGCAATGCGTGTGTTCCTGATCAAAAACTAATCTGAGGCTCGCCAAAAAACACTAGTCTTTAGTGCTGAATCAGCTCACTTTGGGTTTGACATTGTGTGCTGTCTCTCAACACATTAAAAAGCCACAGGCAAGGTGAAGACAAAAGATAGCAAAAAAGGATTTTCACACATGAACAAGTGATGAGTGATGGTAAACTCTGGATAAACACAATCCTGGGTTTATGTTGTCTGAGGTTTCACACTGCTCATACTTTACCCGGGTTAACAATGAATTCATTGTTGTTAACTCATTTGTATATCTGCACAGTCAACAGCCCTGACTGGATAAATACAGCATGCGAGCGGCTTACATAACGGCGTTTGTCTCACATTTTCACCACCAAAACGGTTTGGTGTTCAGTACTCGAGCTGAACTTTTGGTTTTCTTTCAAGTTTATTGTGCAGTTGGCTCAATGTTTGTTGATATCCAACTTCAGCTATTTGTCAGTGTCACATAATTCCCCTTCCCCACTCCTGTGATGTTCAGTGTTTTGCCGCTTGACCCTGTCTACTGAGCCGTTTGTGTTCAGTGTTGCTACGTCCTGGTTTTCACCTGATTATGAGGCACAGTGCCACTGTTCAGTTTGCGATTGTGTTCCTGTTGCTAAGCATCTAGTGTTTACATTCTAACACCACATCTTTTCACACTGTACACGTTTACCAACACAATGTGGAGTTAACACTGGAAAAGATTCAGAGCAGAGTTTCATAACCCCATTAAAAAAAAAAGCAGTGCTAACCTCGCTATAAAATAACACGTGTGAAGTTAAAACATTAGTGTTTTATCTAATTGTCCACACACTGACCGAGCAGAGTAGCCAGGGTGCGCATGTCCTTTTCCATCAGCGTGTAGATTTCCTCTTTAGTGAAGCGCCCAATGCCATGGCCATACATCTCTCTCTTCACAATGCCTCCATTAACATGACTCAGGATCCACTTTAGCAGGTCGCTCAGTGGCCCAGTCACTGCCAGCATCTTCTTAGTCTCCTCCAGGTTATCAACCCATTGACAGTAGGCTATTGTCCTACAACACACACAGATATTTTTATAAGCATCATGTTCACCATTTTGCTGTGTTTTTTTTAGTGCTACAGGCAAAAATACTCACATCCATAACCATGGGCTTGTTTGTTATGAATTTTTGTCTGATTACAATTTTTAAATATTGTGAATTAATCGTTCAGACCGGAAAATGAGGAATTTTAACATTTCGTGTTTAAAATGTTTAAAGTTGAATATGATCCTTTTTAAAAATTAGATCTAATATGTGCTAAACATCATTGTATATTGTGACAGTGTAATAGGGAGGTGTATATTTGACGATAATATCATATAACACCTTTTATGTCACAATAAATATGTTGGACCTTTAAAGCCTTTAAAGATTAGACAGATTGTGTAAATTAGATGGTATTAAAGTCCATTTCACACCGTCCAGGGTGTATCCTGCCTCGATGCCCGATGACGCCTGAGATAGGCACAGGCTCCCCGTGACTCGAGAAGTTCGGATAAGCGGTAGATAGTGAATGAATGAATGAATGAATAAAGCCCATTTCAGTTGGAAATTATTACAATACAACATTTGGAAAAGTTCAGGAGGGGTTAATACTTATGACAGCACTGTAATACATATTATTATGCTCTTATATAGTCTATTCTTACTGATGTTTCTCTGTACTGATTAATCAGATCGCTGACTTTCTTTTCATGATGCCTGCAGTGTTCACTGCATTTCAGTTAAAGTGTCTCATCTCCCATCTCATCTCATCTCATCTCCTCATCTCGCCTCGTCTCTCATATCATCTCATATCATCTCATCTCCACTCATCTCATCTCCTCGCCTCGCCTTTCATCTCATCTCCTCTCATCTCATCTCCACTCATCTCATCTCCTCGCCTCGTCTCGTCTTGTCTCTCATCTCATCTAATCTCCTCTCCTCTCATTTCATCTCATCGCCTCGCCTCTCATCTCATCTCCTCTCCTCTCATCTCCTCTCCTCTGCTCTCATCTCATCGCCTCGCCTCTCATCTCATCTCATCTCATCTCATCTCCTCTCATCTCCTCTCCTCTGCTCTCATCTCATCTCATCTCATCTCATCTCATCTCATCTCATCTCATCTCATCCCTCTCCTCTCATCTCCTCTCCTCTGCTCTCATCTCATCTCATCTCATCTCATCTCATCTCATCTCATCTCATCTCCTCTCATCTCCTCTTATCTCTCCTCTCCCATAAAGTGTTTTTGCATTGTTTCTGGCTCTGGCTCATTCAAAAACAATATCCTGGACATTTTCTCAGCTCAGTATGCTGCTTCCTGATGATCTAAGATCATAGATTTGTGGTTTGACACAGGATATATTCAAGTCCAGGAGTCTTATTTTATTCCCTGTAGAATTGAGAGCTCTATCTGCTGTTTTCCCTTTCATGCTGCTTGACGTGCAGAGTAATGGTAAAAGAAGACTTGCTCTCACCAGTAGAAATGCTCTTCCACCATTTTGGTGATGGCCCGTGACATGGCTCGCTCCTCAGGACTCAGGTTGCTGTTCAGGTTCACTCCCAGTTTCTCCTCCAGGAAGTCAATGATGAACTCAGAGCCGCTCACCTGCTCCTGGTTGTACTCGATCCACGGCATCTTCCCCTGAGGAGAAAGCTTCCCGTCGAAGTAGTTCTAGGGAAAAAAAAGGAAGAAATTTACGTTTGAGATGAGTAACAGATTCTGAACATTTTTAGCATTCTTGTTATTTCTGT
This sequence comes from Tachysurus fulvidraco, assembly GCF_022655615.1. Lineage (NCBI taxonomy): Eukaryota > Metazoa > Chordata > Actinopteri > Siluriformes > Bagridae > Tachysurus > Tachysurus fulvidraco. The sequence goes on from NC_062536.1 coordinate 5,303,804, forward strand.
GAATCCATAAGCACCTGGTAAGGCAGGTCTACCATTCGGAGGTAAGTCTCCATCTTGAGGCAAAAAGGGGACAAGCTGGGAACACCGTTCTTGGGCCTGGAAAATTGGTGCAGGATGATGGTGTCTTTGGAATCCAGTTCTTGCTCTTTCCTGTTTGTCAAGAGGAACACATCAGGTGAAGACAGGTGGAATTTAAAGACAAGCATTAGAGCAAAAGTGTGTGTCAAATGCAAAAACATATCAGGTCTACTGCCACATCCACAGAGAGATTTATTTCCCAGAACACACCACTGCCTACACAAGAACTCGCCAGTCACCAGAGCAGAATAATGCATGCCTGTTCACAATCACACACACACACACACACACACACACACACACACACACACACACACACACACACACACATATTAAACCCGAAAAAGAGCTTACATAGTAGACGAGAGGTGGGGCTACCAAGATGGCCAAATACTCTCTGGTGTACAAGACATCTTACAAATGTACCTTAATTTAGCTCAAGCTGTGTAATTAATTTGATTTTATTTGACAGTTTATGTAACACTATTTAATTTAACACTAAAATTCACAGTATTCTGCTTATGCTAGTTGCATCATATTATGTGACTGGGTAATGGCTTATACTTCAGATTTTTTTTTTTTTTTTAAATGTTAGTGTTCTGTTTGAGATCATACAGACCTTCTAAAACTTATACACTAGACACTAGAGTGCATAGTGTACGTGGGTAGTACATCATTTACCTCATAGCCTGTGACCTGAGATCAGAGTGTAGCTTGTTGGATTGTATGGAAGCAACATTCATTCATCCATTCATTCATTTTCTACCGCTTATCCAAACAACCTCGGGTCACGGGGAGCCTGTGCCTATCTCAGGTGTCATCGGGCATCAAGGCAGGATACACCCTGGACAGAGTACCAACCCATCGCAGGGCACACACACACTCTCATTCACACACACACACACACTATGGATAATTTTCCAGAGATGCCAATCAACCTACGATGCATGTCTTTGGACCGGGGGAGGAAACCGGAGTACCCGGAGGAAACCCCCGAGGCACGGGGAGAACATGCAAACTCCACACACACAAGGAGGTGGTGGGAATCAAACCCCCAACCCTGGAGGTGTGAGGCGAACGTGCTAACCACTAAGCCACCATGCCCCCATGAAACAAAATTCTCAGTGGTAGACAATGTTTCTCAGCATAGTGGCTAATGTCAAATTCATGTGATGAACAAAACTGAGGGACACACTAAATTGATGTATAAGAATTTTATCTGACCTTGAAATATATTGCTTCACAGTAGTTTGAGCTATAATGATGCTTTTCCAAGATGCATACACTATATTGCTAAAAGCAGATGGGCATGTGACCAACAAACCCACATGTGCTTTCTAAAATTCCCGGCTTTCAAGATGGATTAGTGTGGGAATTATTAATCGCTGAGCTACAAGATAAGATAGTTATAAGAATGAGGAGGTCTGGGGTTCAGTCAGTGTTCCAGTTCATCCCAAAGGTGTTCAGTGGGGTTGAGTCAGAGTAAGGGCTCTGTGTAAGTCACTCGAGCTCTTCCACTCCAACATTAACACACCATGTCTTCATGGAGCTCAGGAGCTTTTTTCAGAGGGACATTGTCATGCTGTTACAGGTATTGAATCTCTTAATTCTAGAGAAGGAAAGCTGTAATGTTACAGCATATGAAGACTTTTTAGCCAATTTGGTGCTTCCAGCTTTGTGGAAACAGTTTAGTGAATATAGGTGATGGCTGTGATCATCACCCATCACACATACATTTGGCTTTATAGTGTATCTCTTTATTAATCTGCACCTAAAGGTTTTCTCTTCCTCTGATCGATTTGCACTTCCTCTGATTGAACAGCTTTGCTGTTGGCTTGGTTTCAGTGTTTTGTTGCTATCATATGTAAACAAACACACACCTTCCATTTTTGGTTCTTCCTCCTTCCTCAACATTACATACACATAAAAGGGCATGATTAGGTCGCTGTCCATCGCAAGTGGTGCTGAAATGTGCACGCGCAGCATTATTCACTCTTTTCTTGACAGCTCACCAAGCTTATTATATTATGTTATGTTATATTATATTATGTTATGTCATATTATATTATATTGCACTATTTTATGCTAACATTATGGCTAAATCCCATTTTGTTGATGCATGCATGCATAGATCATATTTTGCTTCCACAAAAAATTGACAAGATTTTTTCAGAACACATTTTCTATCAAAGACGCTTTCCGTAAAGGCATCAGTAAAGGTCAGCAAAAGGTCACACTGACACAACAACAACAACAGGAGACATTTTGCTCCGGGGAAGCCATTGGAGCGATGTTGCCCTTCCTCGGAGCAAACCACGGGGTTCTTTAGGGGTGGGAAGGTGGAGGACAACTATAAAAGATACGCATTCACAGTGCATTAGATTACTGAATGTGTATCATCCTGTATCGCGTATCATTTCTAGCAGCATCCACCCTTTCAGACTCCTGTGACTCACTACTTCCTCAGAACACAAGGACACCGTCCACAGCTCCATCACCGTGTTCTCTCCCTCTATTCCCGTCTCTCCCGGTTACGTAATATTGTGTATTCGTGAGGGATCATCTACACATAAACACTGCACTGACGTGTGATGCATGCAACCCGTCCGCGTATCTAACCTGACGACGAGCAGCTCGTGCAGTAAATAAGCAGCGGCGGCGAGCAGCGCGCCCCCGGTGATGTACAGCGCCTTCCGCCACCACGAATCCGTGCCCAGGGCCGCCATGATGCCGCCGTAGTCCTGCAGCGGGTACGCGATGACGTAGCCATAAAACGAAAGCTGCTCGTCCGAGCTACAGAGACCGAAGGGGAAGAAACTTTTGTTGTGGCCGAGATCGAGCGCGCACGACCGGCTCCACGCCAAACCCACGCGCCAGTACACCATCCTCGCGCTCCTCGTTCCGCCCTTCGGCTCCGTTTGGCGTCATGGGTGCTGCTCAGTCATGGGTTTCTTGCGAAAAGGATTAAAAAGGAGCATCACTATCCTCCAGGTCGTTCCCAGCACCAGCTTAGCGTCCGTCCCTGTACCTGATCCCTGTCCCGGTCCCAGAGCCGCTCGCCGCCGCCGCTGCTGCTGCTGCTGCGTGACGTCACCACGCAGGACGCTGCGCCCTTTATAGTAGAACGAGATAGGACTCGGTTTACTGAGCCGAATCTCTAGAAGTATGCGTTCCAGAGAATCAAAATGAATACGAAGCTTGTTTATGTGACTGGACACGATTTCGACTCCTGCTGTAAAACCTTCATACTCCTGTCTCTGCTGCTACTGTCTACGGCCTTTACAATCCGGTTCATATGTGCTGATAGTCAGAGCTTTACAGAAACATCTAGAAAGTGCAGCAGAAAGCACGTCGAATCTTGGGTGGTTCGTACGAACCGATTCCACTGATTCAACAAAAACCGATTCATTCTCTACAAATCACATAAAACTGTATAAAACTGATGAAATCATTAAAACAGCCAAGCTTTTTTGAAAATGGTGGAAATGATTTGATCTATCAGCAATAAGGTTCATTTCACAACCTTATCATTTGTCCATTTGGGGGTCACTAACGAGTCTGAACCTCCTGGCAGAGGCAAACCATGTCTAGGGCTAAATTATACTGGTACTAAATACAATTAATGGTGCAGTAAATTTACACAGGAATCCTGGAAACTTTACCATTAAACATCCCCGAAGCATCAAATATCCACTGTGTCATTGTATGCTGATTAACAAGACCAGATTGGAACAGAAGAAATGTGGGACAAATAGTATGTTTGTGTGGGGGAGAGAGAGAGAGAGAGAGAGAGAGAGAGAGAGAGAGAGAGAGAGAGAGAGAGAGAGAGAGAGAGAGCCTACTCACTTTCAGACAGGTGGATAGAATTGACTTAAAAAAACAAGATAAGCAATCAATTTATATTTACAACATACACTCTGGCTATTTATATTTTAATCCATTTTTAAAAAAATATAATAATTTGATTTTTACGATATAAAATTTAGTTGACTTCTAGTAATGCAGAAGAGGAGACATCTTTATAACAGTGTCCAGAATTGTTCTCGACAGGTTGAAATGATCATTTGTTAGTGAAGGATTTTCATGGTGTGATCTCATATGTGCCCAGTTTGTGTGAAAGCCCTTTGCTGCCCGGCTTGGATACTTTCTTCAGAGCCATAATCATAGGATAATGTAATCTATCGATAATTTTCAGTATATTTTAGTTTTTACTTTCCTGATATATTATCACAGAAATATAAGAGCAACTTTAGTCTGTTCAAACTAATTACAAACTAAACACTGGACAAGGGACTCAAATATTCTGCATCTGATCACACTAACCCAGAGCCAGTGTGCAACTATTAGAATGGACTGTTATGAAAGCAAATCAACTGAGAATGCTCACAGTGTTAAGAGACATCTCTTGTTTTGGAAATACTGTTGAGTTTCTCCATTGGTAATGAATGACAAAGGGATTTCACATGTGAGCATTATATTATTTCTACCCCAGGAAAACAGGAAAGGTTAACAGTACCTAGTGACTGAGAACAACACAAACACACAGTACAGTGTCCATTTATTTGCAAAAGTCATTCTGATTCCCTCTTACACACACACACACACACACTCCGTATGTTACCTCTTTCAGTAAGACCCCCCCATCCCACCCCCACACAAGTATATTAATGAATTGATGGTGTAATCTGTAATGCTAAACGTAGCTCACGTCACCATCAGTTCTACAAATATTCCTAAGAAAGTCGAACATGTTTCACTTCCCATAAAGCAAGCAGAATTAATAATAGGTTTGCCAGAGATACACACTTTTCAACAGCACATATAAAATATTATTCATCCCAAACACAAAGAGCTGTTTCTTATTAAAGCCTAGTTGGGTAGCTTCACTAATATGAAATACTGACCAGCATAGGAAACCAGGATACACTATTTTTTTTATTTTTCTATTATTATTTTTTGTTGTTTTACTAATTAGGAAATTGTAGTGTGCTTTACACAGGCCTACGTTTAATTTACCATGACTATTTTTCCAAGTATTTTATTTTATTTTTTTAAATATTACATAATTTGTACTTATCAATCTAATAAAGATTATTTACACTTTAAACCTATAAAGAAAATACTTACATTTTTGACTTTTCAGCCAGCAGCTTTATTGAGTAAGGCATTCAGACTAACACCCAAGAAGTTCAAACAAATTAAAATGTTCAATAAAAAAATTAAAACCACACAGTTCACCGACAGACTGTTCAACAGGTATTCACCTTATATCCCCCCCCCCCACACTAAAATATCAAAACATCAGATCACATAAGGTTGTATTTTAGCTACTAACTTTCCCACCAAAATACAGTACTGACAAACACGACCCAAGTCTTCCGATGCTTCAGTCCCAAGGCATCAGTGAGAGACGTCACGTATCCAGCGGTACAAAAACAACAAAAAACTATAAAGCTCTAATAATCAGATTAGAAAAGAAAAAAAAAACACTGCCTTAAAATAAAAATTCTAAAAGCATTAAAGACAAGCCATAATGGTGAACAACATAAAATTATATGCATGAGTGTAATAAATTCAAACTAAAGGAGATTAAATTTTTTTTTATTTTCATACACATTTACAAAGCATATATACAAGTGCAGTTTCAGGTGAAAATGGTAAACGAGCACTTCGAAAGGAAACCTGTACGCTCTCGTTCACAGTGCCGACATCGGACCACAACAAACTAGAGGAGAAATATCGGAGCAGGAGGGAATTAAACACAGTACAAGGTCCGAAAAGATCACCATCACAGCCCTGTGGCCAATATGTGTGTAGAGCCGCCGTGTCCCTGAGGAATGCAAACTGTGATATGGTCAACAAGAGACATGTACTCTTAATTACACACACTTACACACACACACTCTTACACACACACACACACACACACACTCTTACACACACACACACTCTTACACACACACACACTCTTACACACACACACACTCTTACACACACACACACACACACTCTTACACACACACACACACACACACACACACTCTTACACACACACACTCTTACACACACACACACACACTCTTACACACACACACACACACACTCTTACACACACACACACTCTTACACACACACACACTCTTACACACACACACTCTCTCTCTCTTTCTTACACACACACACAATTTTTTTTTCTTCAAGAAATTCAGGATCAGCGAGAGCAACACAGTTGAACACACTTGTCAGACAAGTGTGTGTGTGTGTGTGTGTGTAGCCAAAATGACCAGCTGTATGAGCCAGACCAAAGACACCAGTGCTGTAAATCCACACAGTAAATAAAAATTTGCTTCACACCTTGGCATCATGTCTGCTCACCCAGATGGCTACTATTCCTGTCTGTAAAACAAACATACTTTGACTTGAGCAGAGCTCTGTGTTGTGCTGCAGTGTGTGTGTGTGTGGGGGGGGCTCTCTGTGTCCATGTAGCTGTCTGCTCCAACAGGAGGAGCTTCAGGATTGGCTGTACGAGCTGCTCTGATTCCCATTAGCGCTCTGCTCATTCTCACTGCACAGTGACCAAAGAGAAGAGAAGAAAAACACATTAGCAGTAAAGAATGTTTCGTCTCTAATAAAATCTTAAATCTGATTTACAGGCAAGAAATTCTAATGAATGAATGATTTTAACCTGGGTTTAATCTGTTCCTCTACGTCATCTACTTAGGTTCACATTTAAATATAGAGAAAAAAAATAAAATAACTCCTGGCCTTCGTTCACACACACAGCGACTTTATACGAATACAGAGTGACTCTGTGCAGTGACAACCAATGGGAGTAAAGATAGTAGAGTGTGAAGATAGAGCGAATGTGACAAAGAACACACACTGCTTCATTTCGTATGGTATGATGCAGGTAAACGCTGCTGAATTTCATACGCAAACACCAAAATTTCCCTCAAGATTTGCAATGCTAGTTGCTTCAACCACTGAGAAACGTTATCACTATGGCGACCAATAGTTGGAACGCCTACTGATGATTTCATAGGATAGTAGAATGGAAATGGAATGGAAACTTGCGGAGGAGGAAAAAATAATAAAATAAACTAAAATAACTAATCACTGTGCATGTGAACGTAGCTTCCGCACTGTAGCTTCTGAACGTAGTTTCTGCACTGGCCCTGGCTGAGTTAGTAGTTGCCAGCGTGTAGTCAGGATCGGCAGTTGTTTAGTACCTGTTGGGCGGTGGCTTGGGTTTAGGCACCTTGTTTAGCACGGTTGGCATTTCTTTCCGGTCATCAAAGTTCTTCCACTGATCATACAGCTTCAAGATTACACGAATAATCTCCAGGATCTGTCCCAAATCGCAGTGTCGGAGAAAAGCGTGGTACGGTTTAAAATCAACACTTGCATGAACTGAAGCATAATTAACTGCACTGTACTCCATCAATAATAAGGAAATAACAAGGCACACAATGAAAAGTGGGTTATGAATACAGCAGTTTATCGGCTTCTGGGATTAGTGTATATTTTGTATGCAAAAAGCTCTGTGTGAACGGGCTAGAGTAACATTACAGCCTCGTCCACTGCCAAATATGAAAGTAATATCCTCATACCTTATCCATGTCCACAGAGAGCTCAGCAAACCACTGCCGAGCGTCCTTCTGCTGCACTACGCATGCCACGTGCAGACATGCTGAAGCACAGAACAAACGGTTTAGTTTTAGATTGCAAGGTTAATGTGTACAAAAATCAAATGTTCCGTTACTAAAAATAACTGGACTGGAGAAAGAAAAAAAAAAAAGGTGGATGAACCAAATTCTTAGCCAGCTTCATCTACAAACCTTAGCAGTTTGTTATTGTTGTTGAAGCTCTCAAATGATTAGATGATATACAGAGGTATAGCTTGCCCCTTCCTGATTTTTTTTTTGGTCACACTTTAATGTTTCAGATCATCAAACAAATGTAAATATTTGTCAAAGATAACAAGTAAACACAACATGCAGTTTTTAAATGAAGGTATTTATTATTAAGGGAAAACAAAATGCAAACCCACATGTCCCTGTGTGATAGTGTTCGCACGGTCCTAAACTGACAGGGTCGGTCGGGTTACGGCAAACAAGAATATTTTTAAGGATGGCCTTAGGTTTAGGGGGCAAACACTTTTTCACACAGGGCCATGTAGGTTTGGATTTAGTTTTTCCTTAATAATAAAAACCTTCATTTAAAAACTGCATGTTGTGTGTACTTGTTATCTTTTGACAAATATTTACATTTGTTTGACCTGAAACATTAAAGTGTGACAAAAGTGCAATAAAATACAAAATCAGGAAGGGGGCCAACAGTTTTTCACACTACTGTACGTTAGTGTTACTTTATTTGATTATACTGTATTCTATATACAGTTTAACTTGTAAGTGCTTAAAATCCACTAGCTAGCTTAGAGAAGTTTGCTTGAAGTGCCATGACAGAAAGGTGGATGGTTATGAAATGAATAGGACACAAAATGTTAAATATTTATGATTGTGTTTTTAAAGTGACTGATGAGGAAACTCCTGTGCACGATATCCTGATTCACCATCTAGAGAGCCAGTGAGCTGGTTGAGACACATCCAATACCTAATCCAAGCCTTCACAGATTCCTGGCAGTAGGTAAATAACAATATTTGCTACCCCGTGTAAAATACATGTAACCGTGTATGTAAGTTTATATAAACTGTGTTCAGTACAAGAGAGTCTCTATACAGTGAGGATGAAAGTGCACGTAAAAGGTGACAACGTTCAACACCACAAAGGAGGAGTTACCCAGAGCTATCATGAAGGGAGGGTAGAGCAGGCACAGGTCTGTTCTGTACGTGTCGTTCACGATCCTCCTGCGGAGGCAAAGACAGACATGACCGAGGTTGTGTGACTCCATTAACGAAGTCAGAGAGTGCACGTTCATGCGCGGGTGATTTAAGCTCGCTTCCTGTTGTCATCGCACGTAAACACACAGACTTCCACCATGACATGAAAAGAACCTAAGGATGTCGAGTGGGGAAATGTAAGATCCATGAAACGACATTCAGGATCGTAAAATAAAAAGGATTCGTATTTTTCTTAACTTTTTTCTTTTCTTTTTATGTTTAATGTGAAGCACTTTGAGCTGCATTGTATGTATTAAAAGGTGCTATACAAATAAAATCTATTAGTCGCTTAAATGAAAATAGAAAAAAAAAAATCTCAATTTGTGTGGCTAATATTTTGTGATGTCTTTTTTTTCCACACGGTTTAAAAAAATAAATAAATAAATAAACAGACAAACAAATAAATAATAAAAAAGGGAAACTTACTAGCTTTAAATAACGAAATGAAATGATGGAAGCAAGCTCACTAGAGAGCAAGAACAATGTCTGTGCTTCGAGCACACATAATAATACTTCATGAGGTGCTTTACACTGACTCATGAGTGTTATGGTCTGTATTACGCTACCAGTTCTCACCATGCGAGTGGCAGGAGCATGTCCTCCTGCCCCATGTCCTGCACGTACTGCAGTAAAGGTCTGTAGGGATGGTACACGATCAGACAGCAATCCTGAAACATAGTCACGGATATCGGTCAGATATAGTCATGGCTATTTACTGAACAGTTATAAACACTGGAGAAACCGAGACACACTAACCATAAGCTCCAGGAGGTAGAACTCACATTCCAAGATCTACAGAGAGAAAGGAAGAGACGGTCATAACATGTGGCCTGGAAAGTGTGTGTGCATGATTCTAACCACTTCCCTGGCCTTCTTTTCCCAGCCTCATCAGAACAAAAGCAATAATCATTGTATTTACGTGATGCTGTGTCTTTTTTACTCCAGCACCAGTGACTTGTTCCGTGTCAGGTTCCGATATTTACGGATGGTTTAAATGTCAACACAGCAATTTAGAATGGTTTTATTACACAGACCTTCATTTCATGACGTTTTAAAAATCTTTGTTATTGAACTCAAGGGATCGTTTTTACCAGTTCACCTTTTTTGGGTGAGTTTTTCATTCTTTCACACTTAAGCACATACTGTACATCTGACCCTGAAAGCCTCTGAAACAATCTTCCTCCTCAGGACACTGATGATGAACCTAAAACCTCTGCTTCAGTCTGACTATTAGAGATGGTATCTTACTGAGAAGCGGGTCATGTGACTCATATAGAAAATTGTGTATATATATATTTTATAATCCTGCTTCAAATTAGACTCATCACGCTTGTGTATCCAGTAAGTGTGTACGTACTATAAATGTCGTAGCGAGCTCAAAGTCATGAGGATAACCTCACTGCTCATCACAAAACCCTTCACACGAGCGTGTGACTGAAGAGCCGAGATCATTTTTCCAGGGTGACACACGACTTCACCACAGCAATGAGATTTTCACACCATAGCACCTAGGGTTAGGGAGTGTGTGTGTGTGCGTGTGTGTGGGTGTGTCTGGCTAATGGTGATGCATGGATATGTGAATAGAGAACAATCCACACACACACACACACACAGACACAGCTGTCTGGTCATATGACCTGATGTTACTTACATGGTTCATCCGATATGGAAACTCCTTAGGAAAGGCGTACGAGAATCGCGTTTTCACTGCAAAGTCGGGGGATAAGAAACAAAAAAACTTTGATTTTCAGATACCCAAAATAATTTTATGGGCAGAACGTTCCTTATTTCTTCACTTACACACAGACGTGGCTGCAGAAATAAGGCGGGTGTTTGAAACAACACCGAATTCCTGCGGCAAAAACAAGGGGGAAGAAAAAACAGTGCTGAATTTTTTTTTTTTTTTAAAGTCGTGCAGGTTTTTAAAACCACCCTGAATAAATAATGATAAATGTTTTGTTACCTCAACTTTAGATGCTAGAAACACACAGGTAGGAGCCATCAACACTGGGTCGATGCTCTTCAGAGAGTACCTGTCAAATAATAATAATACAGTAATAATAAGTCACAACAAACAAACAACAAAAAAACAAACAAAAATAATAATAAACTGATGATTATCAGATTGCAAAGCAAAGATTATGACATTATTAATGTCCCTCTGGATTAAGGTTGAAAAATTCCAGGAATTTTCAAGGCTGGAAACTTTCCATAGGAATTAACGGGAATATATGGAAATTAACTGGAAATTTAAAAAAAAAAAAAAATGCAGAGTTGCCTATAACAAGGAACTTAAATGTAGTTAAAGAAAATCTTAACAGCATAATTTTGTTTTAAACAACAAGATTTAATGCAATTTAAGTTAAATTTGTACCCTGCGTTAGAGCCCTGTGCAGGACTGTTTTTATAAACCCGCACCCGCCCGCTCCCGCTGAATTTCTGATCAGGACCGCCCGCGCCCGCAAGCTGCATGTTCCACTCCCGCCCACTGCCGTGGATTTTTTCTTGAAAGCTTGTGAAAATTTTGATTGTATACAAATGATCAGACTAATTATTAGTTCAGGCTAATGTCCAGAATAACATAATTAAACCTGATTGCATTTAAATAAGATAAATTAATACTAATGCTAATACTAATCTTCTTCTCAACATCATGTGTTGACTCCATTCTTATTATTAGGCTACACGCCAAATCCCACCGGGTCCCGCGGATCTCCCGCAAAATTTTCTGACCGCCCACTCCCGCCCGGGGCGAAGGTGAAACCGCCCGCTCCCGTGAGTTTTGCGTTTGGTCCCATGGGTCCCGCGGGAGCCCAATCCCAATGCAGCCCTCTACCCTGCGTTTCTCGGTCACTGCTTACTGGAGGGCCATTGAGGCCAACCCCCCTGCATGTCAAGTCAAGTCAAGTCATGTCAAGTCAAGAAGCTTTTATTGTCATTACAACCATATATAGCTGTTGCAGTACACAGTGAAATGAGACAATGTTTCTCCAGGATCAGGGTGCTACATAACACAAAGACAGGGATAAGGACATGTAAGTAGTCTTAGCCACATAAAGTGCAACTGTGCAACCTGGTGCAAACAGTGCAGGACAAAAGACAGTGCAGGACAAAAGACTTTGCAGGACAAAAAACAGTGCAGACATAATGTTACAAGACAATACAAAAAGTGCAAAAAATGCAATACACAAAAGACAATAAACAGTAACAGAAACAGCGCCGACCGACCGGTGTACATACTGAATGTGAATACTGAATGTTCAAACAATGTTTCGTGCAGTAACATTAGAATGAACACAGTTTCTTAGCAGCAGGTCCTTGGGATAATATATAGTTGTGCAAGAAACACCAAATGACTGAAATATTGTATAGTATGTGCGTAATGGCTGAGATATTGTACAATATGTTCAAAAACAGCTGAAATGTTAGACAGTATGTGCAAAAACAGCTGAAATGTTAGACAGTATGTGCAAAAACAGCTGAAATGTTAGACAGTATGTGCAAAAACAGCAGAAAAGTGTGCAAAACAGTGTGTGTGTTTTGTAAGGGTCTGTGCAGTCCATACAGATGATGTGTGTACTGTATGTTGTGCTCAGTACAGTACAGTTCAGTTATTGAGAAGTCTGATGGCTTGTGGGAAAAACTGTTACACAGTCTGGTCGCGAGGGCCCGAATGCTTCGGCAGGAGGGTGAAGAGTGTGTGTGAGGGGTGTGTGGGGTCATCGACAAAGCTGTTGGCATTGCGGATGCAGCGTGTGATGTAAGTGTACTTGCATTCTTCCATAACATGCACAGTAACACTTTATTGTAGGCTCATTTAACTAGTTGCTTATCAGCATGAATATTAATAGAATATTGGCTATTTATTAGTATTTATTAAGCACATATTAATGCCTTATTCTGCATTACCTTATTCTACATTCTTAACTGTAACCAATTTGGGGGAGGGGGGGGGGATTTTTGTTATTATAGTTTAACTAGCAAATACCAAAATGTGGTTATACAGTAGCTAGCTAGCTAGCCAGTAAATAAGATATCTAAATTTAAGCTAACACTATTTCATTGAAAATTTACGAGGTTAGCTATCATGGAGCTAGCTCAAGCTGTGATGCTCTTTCTGCACGTTTTCTGTTATCATACAGAATTACTGTACCATCCATAAGTTTGGACTCATTACTATTTAATGTTTTTGAAAGAAGTCTCTTATGCTCATCACACCTGCATTTATTTGATCAAAAATCCTTCAGAAATCATTCATATTAGTCTTCTGAAGGAATTTTGAACTCCAGCTTTGACGATTGTAAGTAACAGGATTCTGTGATGAATAAAAAGTTAAAAATCAACAGATTTATTAAAACAAAAGAACAATTTATTTAAAATAGAAATCTTTTGTAACAATACACACTACTGTTCAAAGGTGTGGGGTCTTTTTTGTTCTTTCCACTTGTTTTTCTTTTAAGAAATGAATACTTTTATTTAGCAAGATGTTTTAAACTGATAAAAAAAGGAGTGATAAAGATTTATACAGTTAGAAAAGATTTCAATTTGGAATAAATGCTTTTTAACTTTTTATTTATCAAAGAATCGTGAAAAAAGTATCACAGGTTTCTAAAAAAAATATTAAGCAGCACAACTGTTTTCAACATTGATAATAAATTAGCATATTAGTATGATTTCTAAAGGATCGTGTGACACTGAAGACTGGAGTAATGATGCTGAACATTCAGCTTTGATCACAGGAATAAATTAGAAAAACCATTATTTTAAACTGTAATAATATTTCACAATATAACTTCTTTATTTATTTTTGTTTGTTTGTTTAAAAAAAGCCTTCTTTCAAAAACATTAAAAATAGTAATATTTCCAAAATTCCCCAGATTACGTTCCCGTGGAAACTTTCCGCCCCTACGTCGCCATGGAAACGGACACTCACCTAGCATAAAAGCGTTTGAAGTAAACGGTTGCCGTGGCGATGACCTGCTGTCGGAGTTTCAGGTGCTCTCCCAAAGCCTGGATCACTGAAAAGGCAGCAAAACCTCAGATGTAATCTAGGGGCTCAGAACGTGTCTTTACAGGTTTATATACATACTGAAATGAAAACAAGGTCTATTTGGATCAGACGAGTTTCACAGTTGCTTTTGTTTGTTTAAACTTTTCCTCAGCAATAAGGCTCCCACACTGATAATCTGACACCACAGCAACTTGCACACCGGTACACAAACACTAGTAACAAATGGTGTAGTTGTTCTGTACCATTGGCAAAAAATATCTGCAGCTTCCAGTACTCCTCCTCTGTGAGGAACTTCAGGTCTTTCTGACGCTCTTTCAGGAGGTCCTGCTTATCCAGCACCCACTGCAGGCTAGAAACAGACGAAAAGACAACGGTTATACTGGCTATTAACTGACGCCATTAAACCCTGAACCACTACTGAATCCTGATCCTGATTCTGGAGAAACATTGTCTCATTTCACTGTGTACTGCAACAGCTATATATGGTTGAAATGACAATAAAAGCTTCTTGACATGACTTGAATTTCACACGATCATTCAGTGCAGTAAGGAACATCGACGAAACTCCATTCCTTTATGTGTACTGAAGCTTGCCAGAAAATATTACCAGCTTTTCCAGCCAATAAGCTTCACTTCCTACTGAGAAAATTTTTCATATTTTTATGGGTTTAGAGTTTGTTTCTAAATCCAGAGCTGAAAGACTCTTAAAAGGCCAGCTTTTTAATTTTTTTAATCTGAACACCAGCAGGTTTGCCTTCATTTACTTACATAAAAGCATGTATTACATCTGTCTAATCTAACCACGTCTAACCTGAGTGTCAGGCCAGGAACCAGGGACTGTGCTACAAATTGAATAAATTGCCAAAACGTGCTATTTTCTATAATGTCGACTTGGACATAAAGCCTTCTGGTCAGTGGAAGACTTAAGAATATGAGACAAAATACTAGTGTACACCTCCATACAAGCATTAGTGAAGATTAGCTAACTCAATGACTCCTCTCCGTTCACCCACACGCTCACTAAGCTCTGCACCCAGGATTCACACTGGCCTGTAGAAAAGAGTCTATTTTGCTACAGTCCTGGTGGCTTGGAAGATCTAATCTGCGAGTTGTATTGATGTCATGTCTTAACTTGAGACCTTTTCAGCTAATGTTAATGGTAGTTACATGTTTGATTTTATTTGGTAGTGCTAATGTTGATTCTCAAACACTGATTTGTTTGGTCAATCAGTGCTATACATTTAAACAAATAGTTTGTGTCTGTTGTATTTACAGTTCATCATACTGTTCATAAATGTAGATAGTACTATATTTAAAAGCAAACGAAAGAGGGGTCAACTGGTTTACAGCAAAGATCTAGATAATTAAGAATATTATTGCATAATAATAATAATAATAATAATAATAATAATAATAATAATAATAACAACATTTAACATAAAGAATGTTAACACCACAATATGGCCAAATATATGCACAAAGCCCCTGAGCTCCATGAAGACATGGTGTGTTAACGTCGGAGGGGAAGAACTCGATTGTCCTGCACAGAGCCCTGACTCTGACTCACTAAACACCTTTGGGATGAACTGGAACACCGACTGAATCTGCGGGTCGTATTTATGTCATGTCTTACCTTGAGACATTTGACATGTTGGCTAATGTTGATGGTAGTGCTAATGTTGATTCTCAAACAGTGATTTGTTTGGTCAATCATTGTTATACATTTAAACAAATAGTGTGTCCGTAACTGTAAAAAGTCAATACTGTTGTATTTGTAGTTCATACTGCAAGAGCTCATGGTGATTTGACATCACTCTGTAAACAGGTAAGAAAACAGATTTGAAACTGCAGCTAAGGAGGTGTTTTTGGGGAAGTTTTACGGTTGTAGGTCTGAATTCCACCTCAAGCGCAGAATAAAACGACTGACAGGAAATGCAAACATAATCAATCAGGTCAGAAGTCAGATCTCCTGAAAGGTTTTGCTCAGCCACATACAACCTTTAACCTGAGGTCATGGCTTAAACCATCATCGTATTATCATCATGATGTTCGATATATTTTACTGGTTAGATGTACACGTAAGAAATAATAAAAATGACTGTGAATATAGATTTTGACAAAGAAAAAACATCCCAGGTAATGAATGAATAAATGAATGAATAAACAAATCTGTACATAAATCTGACTTGTCCCTGATGTACATTTATATTTTATATTAAAGACCGCACAATTCTATAGCTCCAGTTATCATTACACACGATTTCTATTCGGTGAAAATGACGAATCTGTAGATGAAGTAAATCAGAGTTGTTGTTTAGAGACACAACTCGTCTCCAGGCTGCTTTCTTCACCTGCGTTAGCAGAGTTTAGTCAACAATAACGAGCTTTTTCGCTTCGCAGAGTGATGACTGAATGCTGACGTGTTTATCTGTCATACACGGCTCTCACTGCACACGACATAGTCACGTATTACACGTTATATCTCTACAAACAGCGACATACGAGAAGCAGCTCGTTGCTTAGCCACAACAACAACATGCTAGGTCAACATGCTAAAGTTATATAAAAAATACTCGTACAGTAAAAACACTTACTAATGTGAACTCTGCCAGAAGTTCCCTGCCATTGTTATCGAACCGAGGTAGAGAATTGGACTTTAAATTATTTGAAAATTCTAAGGAAAATAGAAAGAAGCTTCGTGTTCACTGCATATATCGGAGCGCCTATTAAAACACTCCGACTATTCTCCGTTCCACCGGAATACGTCCGGATGGGGAACAACAGTCCTAAATATGGTTCCGCACAGATTTGTATGCTGAAACTGGTGGGAAAATAATAACGTCTAATGACAATTTTTGCTGTAATGATTGTGTTCTGAAGGTTTTTGAACTGACTCAACCCCACTGAACAAATATGAGATCATCTGGAACACCGACTGAACCCCAGACCCCCTCACTCTTACACCGTCTGTAACACGTGTCTGATCTCACTAATCCCCACAGACACACTCCAACATCAGTGTCTGATCTCACTAATGCTCCTGTAGCTGAATGATCACTAATCCCCACAGACACACTCCAACATCAGTGTCTGATCTCACTAATGCTCCTGTAGCTGAATGATCACTAATCCCCACAGACACACTCCAACATCAGTGTCTGATCTCACTAATGCTCCTGTAGCTGAATGATCACTAATCCCCACAGACACACTCCAACATCAGTGTCTGATCTCACTAATGCTCCTGTAGCTGAATGATCACTAATCCCCACACACACACTCCAACATCAGTGTCTGATCTCACTAATGCTCCTGTAGCTGAATGATCACTAATCCCCACAGACACACTCCAACATCAGTGTCTGATCTCACTAACGCTCCTGTAGCTGAATGATCACTAATCCCCACACACACACTCCAACATCAGTGTCTGATCTCACTAATGCTCCTGTAGCTGAATGATCACTAATCCCCACAGACACACTCCAAAAACAGTGTCTGATCTCACTAATGCTCCTGTAGCTGAATGATCACTAATCCCCACAGCCACGTTTCACAGCCTTCACAGAAGAATGGAGCACATCATAAGAGCAAAGGGAATGAATATATACAGCTATATATGTATATATTCAACGCAAATATTGAAACTCATGTATTTTATAAATTCAGTGCAGACTGAAGTAGTTTAAGTCTTTGGTATTTTTAATTGTAATGATTTTGGCTCACATTTAACAAAAACTTATACAATAAATTTACTGTATATGTACTGGGGCACAGTGGCTTAGTGGTTAGCACGTTCGCTTCACACCTCCAGGGTTGGGGGTTCGATTCCCACCTCTGCTTTGTGTGTGGAGTTTGCATGTTCTCCCCGTGCCTCGGGGGTTTTCTCCGGGTACTCCGGTTTCCTCCCCCGGTCCAAAGACATGCATGGTAGGTTGATTGGTGATTTTGTGAGTGAATGAGAGTGTGTGTGCCCTGCGATGGGTTGGCACTCCGTCCAGGGTGTATCCTGTCTCGATGCCCGATGATGCCTGACAAATCATCACAGACTGTGGAAACCTAACAATGGACTTCAAGCAACTTGGCCTATGAGCTTTTCCACCCTTCCTCCAGACTCTAGGACCTTGGATTCCAAATGAAATACAAAACTTGCTCTAATCTGAAAAGAGGATTTTAGACCCCTGGGCAACAGTCCAGTTCTTCTCCTTAGCCCAGCTAAGACGCCTTTGACGTTGTCTGTGGTTCAGGAGGGCTTAACAAGAGGAATACGACAACTGCAGCCAAATTCCTAGACACGTCTGTGTGTGGTGGCTCTCGATGCCTTGACTTCAGCCTGTCCAATCCTTCTGCTTGACAAGCCTCTCAAGTCTGCGGTTCTCTCGGTTCTTTGTGTATCTTCTTCTTGCACAGTTTTTCCTTTCACTCAACTTTCTGTTAACATGCTTGGATACAGCACTCTGTGAACAGCCATATTCATTGGCAATGAAAGTTTGTGGCTTACCCTCCTTGTGAAGGGTGTCATTGATTGCCTTCTGGACAACTGTCAGATCAGCAGTCTTCCCCATGATTGTGTAGCCTAGTGAACCAAACTGAGAGACCATTTTGATGGCTCGGGAAACCTTTGGCGGTGTTTTGAGTTGATTAGCTGATTGGCATGTCACTATATTCAAATTTTTTGAGTATTGGGTTTTTTGTTAGATGTGAGCCAAAATCATCACAGTTAAAAGTACCAAAGACTTAAACTACTTTAGTCTGTGTGTACTGAATTTATATAATACATGAGTTTCACTATTTGAGATGAATTACTGAAATAAACAGTCTTTCCCCTGACATTCAAATTTATTCAGATGCACCTGTATATTCTATAGAATGTGATGTTTAATAAGCACATATAAGTCAGGTGACAGACAGGTGAACACAAACTTTTGGTCGTATATCTGATTACCATGTTTTGAGTATTTCTCCTGATGGAGCACAGTTATGCACAGCACAGTTATCGTATGGATGCCAGTTATTCTGTTTATTTCTAGCAAGGAAAAACTTCTTTGCAAAGACACGTTAGATGGTTGAGTGGTTCATCTCGGTGTTAAACTGAGACTCGACATTCCTCAATCAGGCTGAGGCGGCTATATAAACTGCCTCCTGGACTGAGGAGCGACACAAACCAGTTCCAGCTCTTTATCTCCAGCGCAGAAGTTGTAAAGGGAAACTCCAGCCTCACCATGAGTCGCAGCCCAGAGCGCATCTCCTCGTACCGTAGGCATTTTGAAGGCCTCGCCTCCTCATCTTCTACCTGCCATATTCGTGTCTCGAGCCCGAGCCCACGCAGACGTGAAACCCGCCATCGGTCTGCCAGCTATAGCCGCAGCATGCGAAGGGCTACATCCGGCACCCGCAGTGCACGCCTCACCGGGTAACACCGCTGAGTTTTCTCATCTATATAATGACCTACTACTATTCTACTCTCCTCTCAGTGTAATGTACTGTACTGTAATATATTGTATTGTACTCTGGCCTGTCCTTAACCTACTCTACATTACTCTTGTGTACATTATTGTACTCTACTCTAAGTCTATATACTCTAATCTATTCTACTTCTGCTCTACTTTACTCTGTATTATTCTACTCTACATTACTGTACTGTGATCCCAGTCTACGATACCTTACTCTACTCTTCAATCCTCACATTTCTTCTCTACATTACTCTGTTACTCTTTATTCTCTCTCTGCTGCCACTCCACACTGAATGTACTCTTTCTCTGCTCTACACTACATCTACTTTACAGTACACTTCTCTCTTCCTTCTCTTACTCTACACGTACTTTATTTACTCTAATCGATATGTTGTAACCACTTCTTCTAATCTACTTTACTTGCATTTCAGTCTATATAATTGTTTTCTTTCTTTCTTTCTTTTCTTTCTATACTCTTTCAGAAGTGTGAGTATGAGTGCTCTGTGTGCTGGTATGGGTCTCGGAGGTGCACTGGATCTGGAAGCTGCTTCTGCTGCCAACCAGAACTATCTAACCACACGCACAAGTGAGCGACAGGAGATGATCACCCTCAATGACCGCCTGGCTGTCTACATTGAAAAGGTAACATGCGTTAGAAGTGTTTACTTTCTCCACTCACCTTTTCCTGCTTTACCTAAGTACGCCTGTAATTACTTTGGATACGTGTATTTGCAGGTGCGTACTCTGGAGCAGCAAAACAAACTGCTTGAGACTGAGATTGAAGGCCTGAAGGGCCGCTATGTGAAGCCCTCAGGCTTGCGTATGATGTATGAGGAGCAGTTGAGAGAACTCAGAAGGGTCGCTGACCAGATGAGAGCCCAGAGGGTAAGCAGAGAATGCAAAATTAGAAAGAAAAAAAAACTTTTCTCAGTCAGCATGTTGTTATTAAAGTTGTTGATTTGCAGTAACACACAACTCTTTCCTGAAGGATCTTTCCATTGCTGCTAAGGAGGCCATGACTGCGCAGCTGGAGATGATCAAGTCCAGGTATGAGGAGGCACTGGAAGCCAGGAAAAAGGCAGAACAGGACATTGAAGCTTTCAAGCCTGTGAGTTCAGTAGTGATGCTAACAATATCGAATCATATCTAACTCGAATTCCTGTGACACATAGCACAGAACTTTCATCAATGGCTTAACATGAAAAATGACTCATGATTGACAACCTCTTATGGAATTCGGATAACACTGATAACACCTGAGTGTTAATTAAATGACAATGTCCTTCGAATAAAATGTAATCGAATGTATTGCTGTTTGCCTGACAGGATGTGGATGCTGCCACTGCGGCCCGCATTGCTCTGGAGAAACAGCTAGAGAACCTTGAGGTGGAGATGGAGTTCCTTCAGAGGATTCACAAACAGGTAGCTGTTTCAAGAACACACCGAATTTCTGCTGTTACATATATCCCGTAATCCATGTGTAGGAGACGTGGCACAGAAAATGGATGGATAGCTGAATGATTTTCTGCATTTCTATTATTTTAAACATATTTTAAAACATAACAACATACTTGTTCAGGAAATCGAGGAACTGATGGCTCAGATTTATGAAACTGTATCTAAAGTCGAAGTGGCCTTCGCTCTTCCTGACCTTGCATCTGCCCTCAAAGAGATCCAGTCCCAGTACGACAGCATCGCCGCCCGGAACCTACAGGTAGAAAACATTTACCCCAAACACAGATTGAATGTGTTATGCTTTGAGCGCTGATCTCTGCAGGATAAATTTTGCTTAAATATTTTTCCCTCTTCCATTCCTTAGTGGCACTTTGATTTACCTCAGAATAAGTGACCTCAGTATGCTTCTTCTGTATCTGTTACTTTTATCTGATCATCATCAGGAAATGGATGCCTGGTACAAGACCAAATTCCAGGACTTGAACACGGCATCAGCAAGACATGTGGAATCCGTACGGGGAATTAGAGAAGAAGTTGTGGGCTACAAGAAGGATGTTAGTACATTTCTCTACTCTATACTTTACTCTCATCTTATCTCATCTCATCTCATCTCATCTCCATCTCCATCTGTGTTTGTGTCCATAGATTCAGAACAAACAGCGGGAGCTGGATTCACTTAACAACAGGTATGAGACTTTGCTGGCTCAGATCCGTGACAACCAAGAGAAATACAGAAAGGAGGAAGAAGATTTACAGGTGAGAATAAAGCAGATGTATTTGAAACACATTAAACATTACAATAAGAGAGAGATGTACATGATACAACAGAACCGTCTGAGTGAGTCTATTTGTTTTAGTCGGATTAACAGAACGCTTTAAGTCTGATTAATGCTAATCCGTGCTCACGGTGGTGTGCTTTTTAGGCCCGTATCGAGGCTCTGAAGCTGGAAATGAAGACAGTGAAAGAGAAGATCACTCTGCTGCTGAAAGAATATCAGGATCTCCTCAATGTGAAGATGGCTCTTGAGATCGAGATCACCACCTACAGGTAGAGTAAATGAAGTCACAATGAAATGATAAAGTATGGATGATTAATAAATAAAGAAAAGCTGAAAGTATGAGGTAGCGGTGTGCGTTACTAGGCAACAATGCTCTCTTCCGTTACATGACGTGTCAGTGTGTCCCAGTATCCTGTATTTTCATTTGCTACACAATCAAAAAGAGTACTTACTTTTACTGCAGTATTTTCAGTAAGAATTAGGATGGATCTTTAGACTTTTTTTTTAACTCATTGATCCGACTCCTTACACAAAGCCGTCCTCCATTCTCCGTCCTCATTGCTCCTACTGTTACAATAATGATAGTGTCTCTAAAATGACTAATGGAAGACTTAAATGCAAAATAGTATTCTCATCCAGTTAATTATTATTTATCATGCTTGTACTTTGTATGAAAGTATGACAGAAAAATATTAACAATTGTACCTTAAAACAATATTGAGGACAAGGAGAATTGTGTCCACAGTAAATCAGTGGTGTTTGTTTTGCTTCTTCAGGAAGCTGATCGAAGGCGAGGACTCCCGTTTGTCAACAATGGTGCAAGGCATGTCTCTGATGAGTGCCAGCATCTCTGCGAGTCTCAGCACCTCAGGGGTGAGGGTGAGTGGAGCTTTGGCTGAACCGGCTGGTGGAGCAGCTGCAGTGGCCTTCAAGCCATCGCAGTCTTCTAACGGCAACCAGGAAACTAAGGAGGAATTCTCTCACGAGCAGGCCGTAGAACTGACAGAGAGGAAGACCGTCCTCATTAGGTAAAAGTATCCTGGTGATCACACATACAGCATGAATGCATTCATATAGCCATGATATAGAGACGGGGTCATAAGTTTACGTTACGTAACATGTTACAGATTTTTTTTTTCATTTAAAAAATCATTTTTTTAAAGTAGTTTTCTCCTGAATAACCTATTTCACATCACATATATTTACATAAAGCTCTAAAGACAAACTGAATCAGTTCAAGTAAAGGTAACACCATACATTAAGACCCAGGGGTGTGAAAACTTTTGAGCAAGATGCTGCTTATTATTTTTGTCTTCAAAGAAACATCTACAAATTTTATGGTGCTTTCTAAGGGGAACTGAAGAACTAAACTAAGTGAAAATAGATATAATTACGATTCCGATCATCCTGTTGATTTAATACGTGACACGCATTATGATTCTGTGTAGCATTTCTTGATGCTATCGAACTTTTGTTTAGAACAGTTAAGACAGACGAGGACGTCATCCAGAAAGACACACAAGAGCGCACCATCACCATCTCCGGAGCAGCAGACGAGACAGAAGAGTAACCTGACCTCACACTAGATCTCTCTCTACTATATGTTCATTTCTTCCCTCCACTAGCCATTCTTTATTACATCATCATCAGATCTTTACATTTCCGTATCACCTTAGCTGATTTTACACACATACACATTATTCCTTTTCTAATTGTTAGTGATTGTTAGTAAAGAGGAGAATGAGCTGTGTATCAGAGATGTGACACTGATATCGCAAATAAAACTCACCTCATGGTGCCGGTGTGTGAAGACTAAACCGCTAATGCACTGTATTCTAGCTTTTAACCTCTGTTGGCTCTGTTCAACCACATGCCTGAAATAAACATGACTGCAAAGCATCTGTTCCTGAATCTCAGAAAGTTATTGCCCCGATGACAAAAAGCAATCTGACAATATTATGATATCATTATCTTTTATTGCTGATTTCAAAAGATTTCTTCTTTTTTCTTTAATATCATAGTACAAAAACTAAACTTTTCACAGTTCATAAAAACATGAAGGCAAAGTGCAAACATTGAAGTGCAGCATCAGCATCAAATCAGAAGATCATCTATTAATGTAGTGTTTATGTCACTCAGCATCACTTTAAAGGCTTGGGCTCTTCTCCAACTCCTCCAGCTAGTCGATATACTGCCAGACTCACTTGATGTGCCAAGCCATCGACACTCTCCTGTACACACAAACACACATTCATATAACTGTAACTGTACGTCTGACATGGAGCAGAAAAGGGTGATTTTTTTGACAGCGATATTGGGAGCGTGTTTATAGGGAAGTGTGTTTGACTGAAGCGTGAATGCAGTGTAGGGTGTATGAAGGGTGTGTGTGTGTGAGAGTGTGTGACGGGAGTTTGTACAGGTTTGTGAGAGTGTGTGTATGTCGGGAGCGTGTGTGAGATTGTGTGAGAGAGTGTGTGTGACGGGAGTTTGTACAGGTTTGTGAGAGTGTGTGTATGTCGGGAGCGTGTGTCGGGAGCGCGTGTGTGTGACCGTGTGTCGGGAGCGCGTGTGTGTGAGTGTGTGACCGGAAGCGTGTGTGTGAGAGTGTGTGTGTCGGAGGCGTGTGTGTGAGTGTGTGTCGGGAGCATGTGTGTGAACGTGAGTGTTGGGAGCGTGAAGTGAGAGTGTGTGACGGGAGCTTATATGTGAGAGTGTTTGTGTCTGAAGCGTGTGTGTGAGCGTGTGTCGGGAGCGTGTGTGAGTTTGTGACGGGAGCGTGTGTGGGAGCGTGTGTGACGGGAGCTTGTATGTTAAAGTGTGTGTGTCGGGAACGTGTGTGAGAGTGTGTGGAAGCGTGTGTCGGGAGCGTGTGTGTGTCAGGGTGCTCACAAATGAGGAGGTTGTAGGGGAGACCGGAGTTGGTTGTCACAATTTTTACTCACAGTTCTTACTCAGCATTAATTCCTACAATTAAATGAAAACTTGGGGTCTTGGCTTTAAATGTGTATACTTTTTACTTTTAGAATGTATTGTAACATGAAGTAATTAACCATCAAAGACACTCTGACACAATGTGACAACCAACCCCATTACGGGGTTGGTTGTCCCTATAGAGGTTCAATAGGATTTCAGTGATAAATTGGGATCTAAATAGATAATGTGTAACTTTTTAAGTTTTTTAAGCTAGAAACTGCAAATAAGTTTCGATGTGAATACCACCCCTATGATCACCCCTATGTCATCAATGCCCCTTATGTTTAAACAATGGGATTAAAGTGGGTGAATTGTCTACTGTGTTGAGAAGTAAAATTAAATAATTTTTAGTGCTAAAACCTCTTTATTATCAATTCATTATGTAAGTTGCATAACAGCAAACAAAAACAAACAGACCAACAGTCTTAAAAGGTCCACATGTCCAATACTCTTAAAAATTTGTACTAAAGTAGGAAACACTGCAAAGCACAGGCTGTGCTTCATTCAGAGTCACAAGAATCACAGTTGTGACAAATGTATGCCCCTGGATTGCCAAAGATTTACAATCTTTGTATGCCCACATTTGGCAGCGAACACATCTGAGCCATACTTCCCTGGACTTGCTATTAATTTGCTGTGACACTGAAAACTGGTAAGCCAGACTGCACACTTCTTTGGGAGAGAGACCATAATAGATCTCAAAGGCAACTGGCACTGAGAAAGTGGTAGCTTCACCCTGGATGTCATCATTTGACATTTTCTGGCAGTAACGGGTCAATGTAGTTAATATCAAATTCTTTAGCTGTGATACATATGCTTTTGCCTTCTAGCTTCACCTGCCTCACAGCCAAAAGCATATTTCTGCTGGTGTTCTGCCCCTGTTTGTCTTTCTCTTGAAGTTCCTGACCATTCTACCAACAAAGACACAATATATCACTGTCTGACATTCTCAGTGGAAAAAGAAAACAAATTCTAATACATTTACATTTACAGCATTTGGCACACGCCCTTATCCAGAGCGACGTACATAAGTGCTTAAATCTCTAACATTGAATACATTAATGCTGGCTCACTAGGTTACATACTTAAGATACCATGAGTTTAAAACATTTGTTCAAAGTTACAATGAAAAAGTGTCAAAGGTTTTTTTTTTTTTTTTTACACTACTCTAGAACAAAGTGAGTTAAGCAGATAGTATACAAAAGACAGGAACCTACTGTACCAGAAGACAATATAATCAAATGCATGGCTGAATCTAATACTTGAGGGGTTGGTTGTCACATGTGCCATCCAACCCTGCAAGCTATGAGACAACCATCCCCAACTGACTTCTTGACAAACATGCTAAGCTAGCTGCCACATGGCTTTTACTTGATAGCTAAAATATGACTCAAAATAAAGCTACTACTTTTGGCTTTTTAATGAGTGTTTTGTTTTTGAATGACTAATATCCTACAAGCTCTCAACACAAAAACAACACCAACATGAAAATTTACTCTGACCCATGAAAATAAAAAATTGTCTCCTCACCTCAATGTTTTGTGTCTACTCAGCAAAATTACAAGTGCAAATGAGTAAGCTATCAAAGGCTGACAGATTGATATCAAAATTTTACCACAGCGCCATCTAGTGTGTCTGGGATAAGCAATGTGACAACCAACCTGTGAGACAACCAGCCCCGGTCTCCCCTACAGAGGAGATGGAAGGAATACTTTGAGGAGCTGATGAATGAGAAAAATGAGAGGGAAAAAGAGTAGAAGGGTTGAACTCTGTGGAACAGGAAGTAGATAAGATTAGAAAAGATGAAGTCAGAAAGGCTTTGAAGAGGATGAAATGTGGAAAGGCAGTTGGTCCTGGCGACATCCCGGTAGAGGTCTGGAAGTGTCTAGGAGAGGCAGCAGTGGAATTTTTAACTAGTTTGTTCAACAGGGTTTTAGAAAGTGAGAGGATGCCTGAAGAATGGATAAGGAGTGTGTTAGTGCCGATCTTTAAGAATAAGGGGGACGTGCAGAGTTGCAGCAACTATAGGGGGATAAAGTTGATGAGCCATACAATGAAGCTGTGGGAAAGAGTAGTGGAAGCTAAGTTAAGGAAGGTAGAGTAAATTTGTGAGCAGCAGTATGGCTTCATGACCAGAAAGAGCACAACAGATGCAATTTTTGCTCTGAGAATGTTGATGGAGAAGTATAGGGATGGTCAGAGGGAGTTGCACTGTGTGTTTGTAGACTTAGAGAAAGCGTATGACAGGGTGCCAAGAGAAGAGCTGTGGTACTGTATGAGGAAGTCAGGAGTAGCAGAGAAGTATGTTAGAGTGGTGCAGGACATGTATGAGAGGTGCAGGACAGTGGTGAGGTGTGCAGTAGGTCAGACAGAGGAGTTCAAAGTGGAGGTGGGACTGCATCAGGGATTGGCATAGGAGAATGTTGGACATGGAGCTGCCAGGCAGGAGGCAATGAGGAAGGCCAAAGAGGAGGTATATGTATGTAATTAATGAGCATTTGAAGCTAGTGGGTGCTGAGGATGAGGAAGTGTTGAGGATGCCGAAGATAGGGATAGGTGGAGAGAGATGATTCGCTGTGGCGACCCCTGAAGCGAAAAGCCGAAAGAAGAAGTTCACGCATGCGCAGTATCAACAGCTAATTGGTTCTCAGTATGTCGGACGCGTCTGAAAAAGAAACAGTTCTCAGTTCAGTGTACTGATGATTCGCTGTATCGGTTCAGTGATTCAAGCATGCGAAGTATCAACAGCTCGAGCTCACAGTTCGAAAGAATATAACATAAAATATGAAACAAAACATTATGAGAAGTATAAGGACCTGGAAGAAGCTCCAGAAGGTGGAGGAGATGAAAAAAAAAGTCGGGTTTCGCGGCAGACTATGTTCATGAAAGCAAAATCAAAAAGTGAAGCTGCTGTAAAGGCTGTAAAGCTTTATTGTGGCAGCAGACTGCAAAATCTCCCCGACCCTTTAAAGGTGCCCTGCCACACGTATTTCATTACTTTTGTGGTAATGTCTGAAGTTTACCATGGACTCTAACATTTTTTTTGTGGAAAAAACGCCTTGGTCACCTTGTGTCAAGCCATTCTAGTGTGGTATAGAAAGCCTGAAGGAAGACAGCTCGGTTTGCGCCAGTTCTCATGAATATTCAAATGAGCTATGCTGCTTGGCCCCGATTGGCTAACCGCTAGGATATGAGAGCATGACTATTCATTCACCCAGCGAAATAAGGCTAGAGGAACTTTGTTTACAATCACTTACGGGCTGGGCACTGGCAGTAGACTGCCGCGATGGTACTGCTCCAGGCTTCGACCGCAACCGTTTCGTTAAGCCTTTGCTGTACTCTCCAATGTTGATGAAGTCTCTCTCTTCAAAATGCGTTGAACAGAGAACTAAGTTAGAATGATCCTGGTGTGGCATTGTTCCAAAAATGAACTGAAGCCATTTCAACCTCAACTCTGGGTTCTTGGGCAACATGTGCATTGTTGAACTTCTATTCCTGCATAGAGCACAAGCCCGTTGACGTTCAGCCATCCTTGCTGTATAGGAAACTCACTGAGCTACACGAATTCTGGGGGCGTGGTCTCAAGTGGGAGAGCTCATGAATAGTAATGAGCTCAATCATTACGATGTCAGAATGACCAGCTTTTCCAACTGACCTGATTTCTCCCCTTATTTCTTTTAAGTGGCTAGAACTGACCGGGGAGGTAGCATTTCGTTTTCAAATTCACGACACAACACAAACACATATGGACCTAACACATATCAAAAAATCCATGTAGAAATGGTTTTGTGTGGAAGGGCACCTTTAATGAGGGAGTTTGTCAAAAAGTGTATGGTCAAAGTTTGCGACATCGTGTGCCCAGATAAAAGGCAAGAATCAATGTGATCAATGTGCAGATCAATGTGAGAGTAAATCAGTATGTAGAAAACTGAGTTTGACTATATGTTTTCTTTATGCACTTTTTCTACTCCAAGGCATGAACTGTTAATAGTCAAAAAAAGTTGGATTTTCATTGAATGAAATAATTATCTTTGGTTTTGTTCTTGGTTTTGAAAAAGATCCACTTCAAAAAGGAACTTAAAATGATACAGTGAGATGCATAATTTATTTTATTTATTTAAATAAGAAATTAACACCACTGATGTGTCTTTTATTTCAAATTTAATTTCTTATGTGTTTGTAATATCAAGCTCTGGTTGTTCTAAATCCTGTCTTCAAGCAAAACTAAAGTTTGTTTCCATATAAAAAGGGTTGAACATTACATATCAGTTGTAGTTAATTTTTCAATAAATATTCAGTTTGGCCCGTGACTTTATCTGTAATGACGGCTCGTAATGCTGAGGATCCATTTGCAAGCTTTAATTCCAGACTCGCAGTACAACAGGCAATATCAGTAATAACAACAATAGGTATGAGGTTTGCAGATGATACTACGCTCATCGGTCACATCCAAGATGGCGATGAATCTGCATACAGACAGGAGTTAAGCGGCTGATGCTATGGTGCAGTCAGAACAGTCTGGAGCTAAACACCCTCAAAACTGTGGAGATGACAGTGGACTTTAGGAAAGACCCCCAACACTACCCCCCCTCGCAATATCCAACAGCCCGATGTCATCTGTGGAGGCCTTCAAGTTTCTGGGCACTAACATTTCCCAAGACCAGAAATGGGAGTGCAACATAAACTCTATCATCAGAAAGGCCCAGCAGAGGATGTACTTTCTACGTCAATTAAGGAAGTATGGTCTGCCACAGGAGCTATTAATGCTGTTCTACACTGCAGTCATAGAATCTGTCCTGTGCACATCCATCACCATCTGGTTTGGTGCAGCAACTAAACAGGACAAAAACAGACTGCAACGCACGTTAGAACAGCAGAAAAAATAATTGGCACCCCCCTGCCCACTCTCCAGGACTTGTACGACACAAGAACCAGAAACCGGGCAGGAAAAATCACCATTGACCCTTCGCACCCTGGACATTACCTCTTTCAGCTCCTCCCTTTGGGCAGGCGCTACAGAACTTTACTTACTAAAACTGCCAGACACAGGAACAGTTTCTCTCCCCAGGCAATCACCCTGATCAACAACTCACCATAATTACATTCACTGCTTCTTATCATAAGTACTGCATTATCAGGTCTGTCAGTCACCAAATCATCTGTATATATTACACACTACTGCTGCTGTATATTGCACAAAAGCATAATATTGCACAATATTGTTATTGGCACTCCCACACGTTATGTACATTACTGATCGTCTATATTCCATATTTTATATATTTTATTCATTCTATATCTACATTTTATACTCATTCTGTCTACATTGTATCTCATCATCTGCATTGTTTTCTTGTATAGTATTGTGTTATGTCTGTACCTTTGAGAGTCACAAACTGCTGGAACCAAATTCCTTGTGTGTGTCAACACACTTGGCCAATAAATCTGATTCTTATTCTGAGTCTGATTTGATTCTGATTCTATAGGTTAATATCAGCTGCTACTGCTGTTGGTTAAGTTGAGTTAAGGTCGTGGATTTATGGTGATGGTCCTTAAACATCTATCCACATTGAAATGTTGGTTTTATTTCTATGATAAAATGTGAGATAACATTATTTTGTTGTTACGTTGTATGAATTATTCAGGTATCCAGTCTGCCATGAACAGGATGATGAGGAGTCCCAGGAGGCCGATAATCCTCACGAGGAGGAGACGGCCGTTGGAAAGAAACAAAGCCGACGAGACACAGAACAAATCTTCTACGGCGTCTGGAGCAGAATCCGTCTCTGCATCTGCACAAGACGGCATCCGAGTTGTGGACCATCCCACTAGGCCGGAAGCACTAGTGATCGCCACACCAGAAACCGCCGGTCTTCAGAGCGTCCTCGATGCGCTGGATGCCAAGAGGAAGGAAGGTGGTACTCCGGGGCCAAACAAGTTCATTTTTGTGTTTGGAAGATGTAGATCTGACGATGAAGTTAAAGCTCTGTTCCAGGCCACATCAGAGAATAAAAATCTCCTCCGACCTGAAGCAGGTGCAGCTGGAAATGACCAAACTCTACTAAACAGTGAATGTACGTGCTAATTTATACAGCGTATCCTATATATTATTCCTTCTTTATTCCTTAGTGTTTATTCAGTTGTTCATTCTGCTGTTTGTGTTAGTGCCAGTGACAAGTGCCAGTGACTCTGACAAAGAGAAATTCGATGGCTGCCCACAGCTCCAGGAGGTATCGTTTATATATTGTTTGGAGTCCTTTTCTAAAGCATATTATTTCTCTGCACTCACTAATTTTTAGTCTGTATCGTTTTGTCACGATGTGACATGGTGCGACAAAGGCAAGTGAGGATCCAATTGCAGTTTTACCAATTTAATGAACAAAACAAGAAACAGGCAGGCAAAACAGGTCAGAACACTGAACAGGACAGGGAACAGGAACAGACAACAGAATACACTAAACAACGACTCACAACCAGGGAAGTGAACAGACAGAGTAAATGTAGTAAACAGGAACCAATCACAAAGCAGAGACAATCAGAGACAAAGACAAAACACTTGGGGAAGAGATGGAATGCAATTAGTGTCCATGGTAAGGAATGAGTGGGCGGAGCAAACAATTAACAGAGCAAGGCAGCAGACAGACAAAAAGGAAAACACAAACGGACTCATTACACGTTTCTACAGAGTCTAGAGTCATACACACTTCCTTAAATTTCACTTTAGATTAAATCCATATCATCAGTGTTTACTGTACTTCATTTAGCATTAACAAGATGGCTGTTCTTTAGATGTAAACCCTGTAGGCTGTTGGATTTTCTTTTATTCTTGTACAGAAAAAACCCAACAGATTCTGTCTCCCTTTTTTTAGCCACAACACAGAGAGGAAGAACCGAGTGCCGTTAAGGGACCTCTGTCAGAAAGACCACCGTACTCCTACATGGCTATGATCCAGTTTGCAATCAACAGCAAGAAAAATAAGATGATGACACTGAAGGAGATCTATAACTGGATAGAAGACCATTTCCCTTACTTCAGAAATGTAGCTAAACCTGGCTGGAAGGTAACAAATTATTTTTTTTTAAATATTTATTTGACTTTAATCCTATGTGAGCAGACTTTATTATTTTTATCATCTAAGGGAAATGAATTACTGTGTTATTACTGTATGTTTTATCTGTTTTCTTTTTTCTCTTCCTATTAGAACTCCATTCGCCATAACCTTTCCTCGCACGACATGTTCATCAGAGAGAGCACACCAGACGGCAAGATCTCCTACTGGACCATTAAACATGAAGCAAACCGCTGTCTGACATTAGACCAGGTGTACAAGGTGAACAGAAATCTTTCTCTGTATTTAAAACTACTTTTAAGGCTTAACCTTTAAGTTTCTTCACAAACGTGGCCATGACCTGTTCTCTTCCCCGACCCTGCCGCAGACTGCCGTTGATCCATCGGCCTCCTCTTTCCCACAAGCCATGCAAGTCTGTAACCAACAAGTAAGCCACTTTTTCCCTCTCCTCCTTCTCACAGTCCAGACAGAGAGGACACACGGTTCATCACCATCTCCAAAGATCACACTCATTTTATTCCAGGATTTGAATCGTTAAGGCAGGAAGCAGGGAGTTTAAGTCTAAACTATACCTTGTCTCTTGTTTTGATCTGTGTTCTTGGCATCCTTGTCATTCTCTGTAAATAAAAACTGACAGGTTTTGTTTCTCTCCAGCAACAGAAGCGATTTGTGGCTGATCCTAAGAAAGCTACAGTCTGCACTACAGGTGGGTAAACATGGGTTTCCAGATTATTCTCTTTTCATTCATTCCGATTCATCCATAATAAGAGCAGAGTGGATGCTTATTAGCAAACTTTGCTGATTGTACTTCGGCTTCAAAATATATAAGCACGGTAAATGAGACCTTGGATAAAAAATAATTTGACGGCCACCAAGACGGTGATCGATTTTGTTTGGTTTTGTCTCCAGAGAGGAAAATGAAGCTTTCTCTGTCCACCCCTCAGCAGACCTCCACTGTTTCCAATCCCGTCTCCAGATCAGGGTGCAAGAGGCTTTGCATTGCTCCTAAGGTTAGTTACGCTCACATAGAAACTGATACATATAAAGTAAGAACAGGAACTCATCTACTTCGTTGTTTAAAAGGTCTCCAATGGTGAATCCAGTGTGGTGGTGATGTCTGCCCCGGTTGCTGAAGTACAGGAAGAACGTGTGTGTATACCATTCAGTGAACCCTGCAGCAGCGAAGAGAAAGAGATGCTCAGACAGAGATACAAGAGAATCTCACGTCGGAAGCAGTGTCTAGTCCCACTTTCCAACGAGGAGCCTGTTCTGATCTTTCCTGAAGGCACTTTCTTCGATTAGCACAGCGTTATGGATTTCACCATGAACTACAACCTAATATATATTATCCTTGCTTTATATATCTAACAGACTTTCTGAATTTCAGTCTATCTCCATGCACAGTTTTTTTTAAAAAATTTGTAATTTTGTAATCTCTACAACGGTGCTTGATTCTCTATTTTGATGCACGGTGAGTCGGACATGACCGCCAAGTTTCCATGCAAAAAAAAGAAAAAAAAAAAAAAAACTGGACACATTTCCTATATAAGCTGCTCATGCTGATTTTCACTGCCATTGCTTTTTCCACAGATCCATGTATCTCTTTTTTTCTCTTACGGATTTTGTGAAATTTAAGTGTATTCATCACTCCAAGGTGTTTAGTGAAGGAATGTATTGAGAAACCGATTGGTCTGGTTTGCACAACTTATATGTATGTAGATGTATTTTATGAGTACATAGATTTAAGCAAATCCCCAAGTAGACACTACTGCATGCAAAGTTTTTAACATTGATGGAGAAACAAATGACTTGATGAATTGAAGCTGATGGTTTTCTTCTAATTATTTTTATTTTTTTTTTGGCAGCCGAAACAACACAATAAACCAGGGGTCTCATTTATAAAGCGTGCGTACGCACAAAACGGGGCTGGAAACTTGCGTACGCCAGTTTTCGCGCAAAGGTTGTGATCTATAAAAAACAAACTTGACGGGAAAATGTGCGCACCTTTAAGCAAACTTTGAGACGTGTGTACGCACATTCTGGAGACAAAGGGAATTGGCGACACAGATGGTGAGGTCGTGAACTGAAGTTAGATTGTAGAAAATTCATGTGAGAAGAACGATTATAAAAATTAATGACATTAAATTTTCACTCCATTTCATACGTTATATCCACATTATCATGAAGATTAAATCCAACAGTGTTATTGTGCCGATTGTTTTAGGCTATATACATCTAGTAAAATCCAAACGTAATTCAAAATGTAATAATCAGAAAATCCTTCCTTGATGCCCAATGACGCCTGAGGATAGGCACAGGCTGCCCGTGACCCGAGTAGTTCGGATAAGCGGTAGAAAATGAATGAATGAATGAATGAATGAATGAATGAATGAATGAATGAATGAATAATCAGCGCTGCCTTACAGACATATTGTCCACAACGGGAGCGCAGGTGAAGATGGCGCGACTACATGCCATACAGAATAGCATGAAATACCCTTTTATTAGAGAAATGCAGAACACAGTGTAAAAACTAAATATTTTCCTTAATGTACATATATCATAAAATGTCAAAGTCAGCAAATACAGTCATGAAGTGACGTGACATACGGCTAAGTATGGTGAACCATACTCAGAATTCGTTCTCTACATTTGACCCATCCAAAGTGCGCACACACACAGCAGTGAACACACACCGTGAACACACACCCCGGAGCAGTGGGCAGCCATTTATGCTGCGGCGCCCGGGGAGCAGTTCCACAATCGCTACTCATCATCGGTCCTAACTATTACGGTGTTCATTACAAAACCGTCATGAAGAAGCATGTGTTCACTATAACATTTTCGTCTTAAATTTTCGCCCACAAATAAATTCTGTGATTTTGTCAAGGTGTTAACGATCCGTCTAATTGCTAGAAACATATAAATTCTCACTGTTGTAGGATTACGCTAATGGGAGAATAAGGAGAGAACGAGTTTTCAGGGACCATGATGATTTCCTGGCCCATTATGATGACTGGCTAATAAGCCGATTTAGATTCCCTAGAGCTGTGCTCTTAGATATATGTGTTGAATTGGGTCCAATATTAGAGAGGGCAACATGCCGGAACCATGCCGGAACCATGCCGGAACCATGCCGTCCCAGTCCAAATACAAGTCCTCACCACTCTGGGGTTCTTGGCAACCGGCTGTTTCCAGCGGAAATTGGCAGACAGGTAAATTATTTATATAAAAAAAAACTATAAGTATTCCTCAACTTTGTGTCTAAAACCTTTTCGTATATGAAATAATTCTATTGGAATCTATCATCTCACCCTATAGGTCTGGTATATCACAGCCGTCCCTGAGTGCCATAATATCTGTCGTTTTGAATGGTATACTTAATATGGGTAGTCGGTACATCAGGTTCCCCTACACTGTGCGAGAACAGGCCGAAATTACAATGAAATTTTGCAGCAATGTCTGGTTTCCCAAATGTAATCGGCACAATTGACTGCGCTCATGTTGCCATAAGGTCACCATCTGAAAATGAATTTGCTTATGTTAACAGAAAGCATGTGCTTTGTAATGTAAAATCTCCTCTCCTTAATTTGTGCTTTCGGTTGATTAATGAATGAATTAGTTAATTCATTTATTTATATTGCTCATATAAATGCAAATATACATTTCTACATCTCACTATAAAAGAAGAGAATACACTTGTGCTGAGGAAGGCTCACTGCCGCTGATTACTCGGCATCAGAAGAGCTTGAGACTAATCTAATGGAGTCTAACAGTGGGAGAGAGGGGATGAGGAGATGAAGACTTGTTTGAGCCCCGAGTCATTATATGGACTAATACATTTAAATGTATTACTATTATTCTGTAGTGTAGAAGGGACTCTGTAGGGCTTATAAAAGGGGACGGTGTTACAGTGTTAGTTGGCAATCGGTTGCAGTGTTAGTTGGCAATCGGTTACAGTGTTACTGTAGTTGGCGATCGGTTATAGTGTTAGTTGGCAATCGGTTATAGTGTTAGTTGGCAATCGGTTATAGTGTTAGTTGGCAATCGGTTACAGTGTTAGTTGGCAATCGGTTACAGTGTTAGTTGGCAATCAGTTGCTATGTCATTATACGGGGACAAGTTCAGTGTTTGTTTAGATTTAGCGCAGTACGATAGCAAGTTCCAGTGAGGATGGTTGCTGATAAAGCCTTTGTTGTAAAGTATTACCTTTATTATTTAAGCAAAGTTCCTTTGTTGTGTCACTTTTTGCACTTCAATTGACACTAATAGCCAAAACGAGAACAAGTTTAAAAGGCTGCAGTATTCCTTTAAACACGTAACCTTTGACCTACGTACATGATTTTACTAAAAGATATACTAGAACGTGTGTGTGGTTATTGATTTACTTTTCTCATTCTTTACTAATCTA
Source organism: Tachysurus fulvidraco (assembly GCF_022655615.1). Taxonomy (NCBI): domain Eukaryota; kingdom Metazoa; phylum Chordata; class Actinopteri; order Siluriformes; family Bagridae; genus Tachysurus; species Tachysurus fulvidraco. The sequence continues at coordinate 5,339,934 of NC_062536.1, forward strand.
TTTTCTTATAGTATAAAGTTTTAACCAAAATATAATGAAATTAGAAAAGATCAACAGAATGCTTATTTTACATTTTTAGATTTAGGGTTTTTATTATGCTTTTAGTTTTTTTTGTTTGTTTGTTTTTATTTGCATTTCTTAATGGTCTAGTGTCAGGATCTTATTCTCACTGCTTTAGCCCTGGTTTGATGAAAAGTGAAAGCGACGTGACATACGGCTAAGTACGGTGACCCATACTCAGAATTCGTTCTCTGCATTTAACCCATCCAAAGTACACACATAGCAGTGAACACACACACGGAGCAGTGGGCAGCCATTTATGCTGCGGCACTCGGGGAGCAGTTGGGGGGGGGGGGGGTTTGGTGCCTTGCTCAAGGGCACCTCAGTCGTGTCCAGCCCAAGACTCAAACCCACAACCTTAGGGTTAGGAGTCAGACTCTAACGATTAAGCCACAACTTCCCCATTGATTCCCAGGCAATGAACCAAACCCAGCCAGGGAGGGGTTGAACAATCTCAGTCTCAGCCCAGAGTTCAGATAAAATAGGGGGTTTGTGTCAGGAAGCACATCCGGCGATAAACCTATGTAGAATCCGAATATGCGGACTGGATGGTTCGCCGTGGTGTCTCCAAACATGAAACAGCCGAAAAACAAAAAGATAATTATTTATTTATTCATTTATTTATTTGTTTGCTTCACAGTATACAAGTCACTATTACTTTATCATTAAAGATAGTGCATTATTTATCAGTAGAAAGTCCAGAGATTTGACAGAAAGTGGTCTTTTTGAGTAGCACTATACTACAATCCAGATTAAATGACTATAATAACTGTCAGTTAAACGGACACGACTGATCTCTGGTTAGTGTTTAACAGTATTTATTTACTTGTAATTACAGCACAAATCAACAAAGCTGATACTGCAACATTACATACAGGTTCCCACAGCTGAAGGTCAGGATGTTTTTTCTACTAGCCAAAGTGTTTAGTGTTCTTTCAGTAGGTCTGAACTTCTTGCTGTATTACTTCCAGGAAGATCTGAAGTTGTCTACTGCAGTAATCTAAACAAAGCAAAGGGAGGAAATAATATTGCTGGCCACTAAAAACCCCTTTAAAAGTTAACAGAAAGAATGAATAAGAAGTAACAGTATAAGAAATTCTGTTCAATATTCAATGAAATTAATTCAATTAGATTTGTATAGTGCTTATTACAAACTGCATAGTCACATAGCCCCTGTGATTGACAGGTGTCCCAGGTAGAGTGTATTCACACCTTATGCCCAGTTGTTCTGGGGACAGGCTTTACATCCACTGTGACACGCACCAGAATAAAGTGCTTACTGGAGATGAACTGATAAGTGTACACAGACAACAGACATGTCTAACAACAATGCGTTTACATTTGGTCGAGGAAGGAAACTCACCAAAAGCTTTTCTCCAACGGGTTGGAACATAAGAGTGTTTCACGATCAGGTAGTACACTGGGATCCCAGTGAATGTAACACCCAAACTGCAACCTGTGTTCCAGGGGTCTGAATACAGAGACAGACCCACAATGAAGAAGCACACCACTGTGAAGGTGACAGGAACAGCCAGAGGAACCTAGGTGGATGGATGGATGGATGTGTGGGGAGAGAGAAATAGAGAGATAGATAAATAGATACTCTCATTTCAGCTTTAAATATTTCACAAATTATTCAACGATTTGATCTTTTCTAAACATCTGTCATTCAAAACATCTGCAGTGCTAAAACAGCAATACATTATATATATATATATATATATATATATATATATATATATATATATATATATATATATATATATATATTAGTTATCATTATGGTTATGAAATAAGTAAGTTCATTATCTAGTTCGAAACCTTAAAAGCTTTTGGATGGTCTGGGAATCGATAGCGATGGATGACGAGCCCCAGCGTAACCAAGGCAACGAAGAGCCAGCGTGAGAAGGAAGCGAAGTTGATCAACTGATAAATTTCTCCTTTTGCCACCATGACCACAGTTAGAGGGGACTGTAACAACAAGAAGTGAGACAGTCCATCATACATAAGGGATCGAACAAAATGAAACGTATTGTTAATGAAAAATATTCACAGATAGGTTTATTCAATGCAGCCACAAGTCAAGCAGAGTTACTCTTACTATACTGGTGTTAAGTATTTTCCAGTAACCGCCTGTTGTTACTGCATCAACTAAACGCTGGGGAACAAAACTTACATTAAAACAGCGTTACATACCACAACGGGCATAAATGCTCATATCTGATTGGTCAGAATGTATAGATATATATTGGTGTGTTTGTTCTAATACTTGAATGAATTAATTAAATATTTTCAGGCTCCCTTGAGAGGAAAAGGCAATAACAGTAAAACTAAATATATATGATTCAGTAGAAGCAGCCATTAAAACAACACAATACATTACCAGCAAAAGTACAGCAGGCATCGGTGTCTTTCTGCGTATATGTATCATGGAAAACAGAGCTGGCCATTGTCCCTCTCTGGCAGCCACCAATAACATTCTACACACGGACACACAGACACATTAAAATCTGAGGAAACAGATTAAATAAACAGGATGCAGAATTTACAAACACAATGTCCACTTTATTAGATAAGTGCATTAATTGGCAAGTGATCTTGTGTCCTAATAAATAGGACAATGTGTTTCCTTTGAACAGAACCTATACCTAGGTACTGAAAAGATCCCACCATTCATGGCTCCAAGACAGGACAGGGCTACCAGTAAGGGCACCAGTGATGCCATCCTGGGTAGGGCTTTACTGGTGAAAGTCTGTGTGATGAAAAAATTACACAGTGAATAATTTGACCTTTGAAAAATCAATCACCATTTGATATTTATAACATACTGACTACTGCGACGGCGTCGGATCTCAGCAGCTCGTCTTCGGTCATCACAGTGTAATAGGCTACATTCACCAGCACGTATAATATAGTAACCGTGACCATGGACAGAATGATGGCCAGTGGAATGTTTCTGACAAGAAACAGCAAGAAACGAGAAAATGTAAAGGTAAGAACAGATGTGATGATGCCTTGGGATCATTTTTACTCTCTCGAAGTTGTACAAACCTTTTGGGATTGATTACCTCTTCTGACACAAAGTTTAATGCGAACCTGAAAGCAAAGACAAACAGGATTTCACAGAGCAGTGTGTAGATACACCTGAATAGACCTGTGCTTCCATGCTACTGAGAGAAATGCAATATTGTGGGCTTTTTTTTTATTAAATCTTTATTAAATTTTTATCGACATGCTTATTTTATTTAATTTCAATGCATGCAAACTGTATTTAGAAAAAAAAAAAGCATATCACTTACCATCCAGAATAGGCATAAAGTCCTGAGAAGAAGGCTAAAGGCAGCTTTTTCAATGTGAGCGACTCTGAATTAAAAGCATTCTCAAAGTTTTCAGTTTGACCTGAAGAGGGAGTTAAAAACAAGTTTTTTTTACATTGACCATTTAGCACATCATTGCTTGATCATACAGTTATACAGGTAGTGTATTAAATCTAGTCCAGAATCAGATCTGTGCTACCTTCGGCCAGGGCCATAATTCCTGGGATGATGATCAGAACCAGAGCAGAGATCTTAACTATCAGGAGGATGACTTGTGTACGAGAGGCCAGCGATACACTCCAGCAGTTCACTGCCACCAAAAATGCTGGAATAACACAGTATTTATATAATACGTTAATAGCAAAGTTATTAACAAAGTGATGCAATTGGAATGGAGTACGTCACTGTTTATTATTATGGGTTATTATTCATTCATTCATTCATTCATTTTCTACCGCTTATCCGAACTACCTCGGGTCACAGGGAGCCTGTGCCTTATCTTAGGCATCATTGGGCATCAAGGCAGGATACACCCTGGACAGAGTGCCAACCCATCACAGGGCACACACACACTCTCTCTCATTCACTCACACACTCACACACTACGGACAATTTTCCAGAGATGCCAATCAACCTACCATGCATGTCTTTGGACCGTGGAGGAAACCAGAGAACCCGGAGGAAACCTCCGAGGCACGGGGAGAACATGCAAACTCCACACACACAAGGCGAAGGCGGGAATCGAACCCCCAACCACTAAGCCACCGTACCCATGGGTTATTATTATGGTATGTTATTTCTTTTGGAGATCACAGTGTATTAGTAGATAGCAGGTTTGTCTACAGGGTCGGAACCTTGATTCGTATACGTACATCCTCCCTCTGTGTGGTGTTTGTATATCATCCCTGTGATTCAGAGGTTTTCTCTGGGTACTCCAGTTTCCTCCCTCAGTCCAAAGACTTGTACGTGTGTGTGTGAGAGAGTGTGTGAGATAGAGAGAGATTGCCCTGCGATTGGGTTGGCATTTCATCCACCGGTGACCCTGTGTAGAATTAGTGGTAAAGAAGATGGATGTTATTTGTTTTTCTTGTTTTTTTTTTGTTATTTTGTTTTCCATTTATCCTGACTAAATTTGGGTTGAGCTTCCAGAAAACACCGCCCGAAGTGAGGGTTTCCCTTTTAATCACATGGTGCACACACAATTGGCAACATAGTGTCCTGTGTTCCAGCATGTCTTTAGGAGATCAGAGGAAACCTGAGGAAACTGGAGGAACTTATAAAGGAAATACTGTTGAACGGCAAAAGAATGCACTGTACTCGTGGGTTAGATGGTTGTGTATAAAAAGTTCATGTGTATTCAGTTTTAACTCACTCATTGCAAGAAAACTGGTTACTTTGACTAATGGAAGAGGAGCTGGGCACGGCGTGAAAAACGGCTCTACGACGTAGTGACCGAAAGCCAGGGCAATATACGCGGTCACTGCAGGTCTGCAAAGAAAAGGAAAATAAAAACACACTTAGCTGTGACTTTAGAGGAAATCTAGAGTGACTCATTAAACAAACTTTTCTTTTATCTACAAGTGTACTGATTTAATCTGCAAAGCATTCATGTAACGTGGATATAAAACATGTTCTTAAGTGCACATTCAAACAAAAAAATATTCAGCATCATTAGTATATCTCAGAGACATGACTGGTAGTGTGACTCTGACATCACTAAAGGTGTGACGTCCTGTTTCACGATATACAGAATCCAATCACGGCTCTCGGCTTTTTAATGCACCATGATTTAGAGTTTGTAATTTCTATCCTAATTTTTAATTTCCATGATGTCTATTGTTGCAAGTAATATACAAATAAATCAATTAAACTGAACTGAATTGAAATGAGAAAGCAGTCACAAGCTGACCTGATAAAAATGAACTCAGACCAAAGCCTCAGGAAAGCAGGAAGTGGCCCAAGTGTCTCAAGGATATATGTATAATGAGCACCAGACTTTTTGAAACTGGTTCCCAGCTCAGCGTAGGACAAGGCACCTGAGTTAAAGGAGACAAGACAGAGACAGATACTTATTAAAGCAGGGGTCAGTGGTTTATCATTCAGAATTGTCTTCACATCCTGGGATCTGAGAGTAATCTAGATGTTCAGGGGGAAAAAAAAAAGAGGCTTTTAAAACAGAGAAACAGAATTATTACCTCGATGCAGCTCTTCTCTGATTGAATCTGTCCTAATGTGGATTATGTTAAAACAATTTATCACAAAATTAAATCTTGGACATTTTTTAGATATATTTTATTGCTCCTAATTCTGTCAGTGAACTACATTTCCCATCATCCTCAGAACATCCTTATCACTTGCACCACGATCAGAAAAAATTCAGAAACTTTTTTTTTTTTTTTAAATATCACATTGAATTGCCACATAAACTTGAACAGGAACCCGGACAGATCGAAATACTCATAAAAATATCTAAAAAAAAAAGTCTATTACTATTTTTGACAAGGGCATTTTTGACTAAACTCTATTTTATATAACTATTATATAACCCTCAAAAAGTAACAGAACAGAGTGAGCAAGACGTAAGAATCATCAAAAAAATATTTTTTTATTTCTCAGAATGTACTGTCATTTAAAAGAGAAGGAAACATCATGAGGCTCATAATCATCATCGCGGCATTGGGCATTATTCAAGTGGTCGCACTTCAGAGTCTTCCCTCAGAACGAGGAAGCCACCATTGAGGCCGAGGACGAGGCCAAGGCAGGGGCAGAGCAAGAGGACCAGGATGAAGAGGTGGATGTTTTGTGTGCAGCACAAACGATCACTGGATGAGGGATTGTCCCCGAAAGGCAACGGCTGATCAGACACAAAACATGGGAGACTCAACGGAGGTAGAGAGTGAAGGAAGCAGTCCAGAAGGGTTGAATGAGTCAAAATTTACCATGCTTAGCGAAGGAGAAACGCTTAAGCTAACTCCTGTCCCTGATACTGATATAGATGCGATAAATCCGGCTATTTATTTTCTGCAGCAAAAATACTTTCCTGGAGGCACATATGCTAAGTATACTGCTGAAGTTTTTACCAAAACGCCTACCCTGTCTATATGTGTAAATGGTACTTATATTACGTTCTTGGTAGATTCAGGAGCAGGTAGTTCAGTTATCAAAGCAGATGAGTTTCACATGGACATTCCTGCATCCAATAGGAGCATCTGGTGTCTCAGTCATGGATTAATTCTCTGTGCCACTGAAATGCAAACCCAAGGGGTGTGTCAAATATGACCTCAGACCTCAGAATTTTGTGTGGGCATGGAAATTATGTGACTCTGCAATGAATGCAGTAAATCAGAAGCTCATCGAGAAAGCACACAAGCTTACTAACCCAACAGTATGTGAACAAAATACATGCATCTGAAGCACATGCACCACATACATTTTATATATTTTCATTCAGTACGAAAATGAATTGCAAACGACTACCATACCAAACGAGAAGGTCGCCTGGAAGAAAGAGGGGTGTGTGACAGAAGGAGGGGTTTGGTACGGCCTTGATGGTAAAGCATGCTTACCCAGTAACCCGTTTCCTTACTATGATAAGTTGACACACGGTCTAGACCATGGATAATAACACTTTAAAAAACAAATTGGCCAAATGCTGTAAAGAAACAGGTTTGTTGGTATTACACCAAATTTACTTTTTTTTTTGCAAAATATATGTTAATATGTTGGAAACAAGTTCCAACAAGACTAAAAAGGTAAAAAATAAAATAAAAGAAAAAAAAAGAAAAAAAAAGGCTATCATATATAGTTCATTTTTGTGAGAATAATTATATAAAATCTTTTCTGGTAATGTTGCAGACTTTCTGTACAGAGCACATTGTTCCCTCTCTCTCTCTCTCTCACACACACACACACACACACACACACACACACACACACATACATACATACACCCCCCACACACACACACACACACGCGCACACACACAGATACACTCTTGTCCCTACCATAATCATTCTTTATGTTACCAACCATGGGAACTAAGGGAACCATTCAAGAGACATCCAAGAAATGTGTTTTGTTATTCTTTACTACTATTTTGCTCACACGCCGTGGATTTTGTCCCTCGCAAAAAACAACAACAACAACAACAAAAAAAACACGCATTATATATTTATATTTCTAACCTTAGTTAATGAAGGCATGACTGTAAATCGGTAAATAGAAGTGATGCTAGATGTGATGCTAGAAATGATGCTAGAAATTAAAAAAAAAATCCTTGAATAGTTCACCCTAAAGGACATAAAGGAGGTAAATGTTGTGGGAAATTTAAATTCTGTAACTATACAGTATATGACTTGTCTAGTGTAATTAACAATATGTTTGTGACTGAAAATGCTTCTCCTTTCTGACACACACACACACTAACCACAGAAAGGTCATCTGTTGAAGGTATCGCCAGAAAAGGAGTTGTTTTCCTTAAACACAGAAGTTTTTGTGTGTATTTGGAGGCACAGATGTCTTAATAATTCAGCATATAACAAGGCTGTAAGATGAGGATGCATCTCTTTCACATGCTCGATTATGTGTGTGTGTGTAACAGATGTCTCTCAGCAAAGAATAAATTGAATTGCTGTTTTCATATATTCTTTGTGTTCTTGGTCTTTTTGAATAAATTCTCATATTTCCACACTACACACAGTAAAAATTTTTGCATATTTGACAACGTTATCAGACTTTTGTACGTGATTATGAATGTAAATGTAAATAATGAATATTTTCATGGATTTTGCATTGAATGTTTTGCATAATTTAAAGCTCTGAATAAACAAAGGGCTACGAGGCACAAACAGAAAAAGTAAAAAAAAAAATCTTAATTTGTTCAGTTATTTTTCTTACCTGGAAGAAAAAAAACTAATGAAAATAATCAAATCAATAGTCTGGAAACTGTCTGGAAGTGAAAGACGGTAGATTGTTATTAGTATATGTATAAACATGGTGTTAAGCAGGGGCGGTTCTAGGATTTTAGCCCTCAGTGAGAATTTTTTTTATATTATAGAGTTTTATATTATATATTATATGACTACATAGTAAGCCAAAAGTTATGGTATTATTAAACGGCAAAAGTGGACACCAAAATTGTATGCATGATGTAATGATGCCAGTCTTGAATCAAATCAGTTCATGTATGTGTGCATTCTCTACAAACAGTCATTACTCACTCTCACTCATTTTCTACCGCTTATCCGAACTACCTCGGGTCACGGGGATCTCAGGCGTCATGGGGCATCAAGGCAGGATACACCTTGGACGGAGTGCCAACCCATCGCAGGGCACACACACTCTCATTCACTTACGCAATCTCACACTACGGTCAATTTTCCAGAGATGCCAATCAACCTACCATGCATGTCTTTGGACTGAGGGAGGAAACCGGAGTACCCGGAGGAAACCCCCGACCCTGGAGGTGTGAGGCGAACGTGCTACCCACTAAGCCACCGTGTCCCCAATACAGTCATTAATAAAAATAAAAAAAAAAAAATCACAAAACAAAGACCAAATCAACAAATGTTATTTTTATTTAGTATTGAATGGATTGTTTGCATAGAATAGTGAAATTTCACTGGTATTGGTATAACTGATCTTTTTTTTAATGTCAACACAGTACTGTATATAACCAGCGTGAAGTTATCCCCCCACCCAACGCAAAACGTCAGCAAAATAGTCTCGTTCGTTTGTGCTGGTTTGTGCTGGTAAAAGTTTTGTTTGTTTATTAAATATTTAACATTTTATTAGGTGGTCATTCTAAGGCCACTCAGCCCCCTCACCTGCTCCAAATGCAACAAAAACGGTCTCGGTCGTTTGTGCTCCGTATGTGCTTGTAAAAGTTTCGTTTGTGCTGTTTCGGTTTTTATAATATTAAAATAATATTAGGTGGTCGTTCTAAGGTCACTCAGTCAAGTCAAGGTAAGATATGGCAAACCAAATCACTTTAAAAATAATTAAACAGTCGCAATCACTAATCGGTTATTTACCGTGCGCTTTCAGCTTTTAACGGACAAAGCGATGTGTGGAATGTAACAAACTCCAAGGTCGTTTTTACTTGGTACTCTATGTTCTTAGTTGAAAAACAGTAGTAATAGTCAGGGATGCACACAACTTGTGCGCAGGTGCGCATGCGCCCCCAAAATGAAAGATGCGCGCTGTTAATACGCTCTAAACGCTCATGTGCGTACCGATGTCGTTGACCGGGAGTTTACCATTGATTTACTTGGATTAATTGAACTTGGAGCAAAAAGAACGGTGCGTTCCATTCCATAACGGAAGGCCTGGTTAAACTGTTTAACAAATTAGGCTTGGATGAATGGCGGGCAAAGTTAGTCGCTGTTTGCACAGATGGGGCTGCTGTCAATGTCGGTACGTACAACGGCATTTTACCGAATGGTTGCGATCGGGGATTCCCTTGTGCATGTTCTGTGCACTGCACACACCCTTGAGAACTGCGTGAAATCAGGTTTCAGCAGGAAAAACTAACCATAGGAGAATATAAAGATGAACTAATGCTAGCCATTGGACAGTTCACCCTTTTGCTTGATGGAGAAGGCCAACACAGAAAACAAGCAGTTCACAATTCAGAAGCTGATAGAGACAAAGCTGAATTACTCAGAGGTTTAATTGGTGAGTTTGAAATCAGGTATGAATCTCTGAAGTCTTGTGATCACTTTTTGGTTTTTGATGCATCTACAGGACCTGGCCCCAAGAAATGCAAGACCTCCACAGTTTTGGAAACATAACTGTCTCTCTTGACAGAGATTCCACCATAAGAGAATGAATGTGTTTAAAGCAAGCAGGAAAGCGATTGGCAGCATCTTCTGTGTATGACTTGGTCAAGATAGTTAATACAAGTGATCAAGATTGTTAATGCAACATTTACAAGATTCTTAAATTGTCCCTTACACTTCCTCTGAGCAGTGCTGCTTGTGAGAGGGGTTTCTCGCACTTTAATATAATAAAAAACAAGTACAGATCCCGTCTGTCACATACTCATCTTTCAGCCCTGATGCACATTCACTTGTCAAAGATGAGTACAGATACATTTGACCCAAAGCCAGCAGTATAGCTATGGATGTAGACAGCACATCGTAGACTTAACTAGGGAGGTGCAACCACTTCCACCGCCCAGGAGGCTGTAAGTTCATCCTGTACTACAGTTGAAATTAAGGACAGTGAGGAGGGCAGTGAGGAAGATGATGTTTATTTTCGCTGTGCAAAAGGTGAGTACCAGTTCCATTCTCTAAGTGCTCTCCTGAGAACCTGGTTAAAAAAGTTATGTGCATCCCTGGTAATAGTAACATTGTCATAAATGCATGCACCAATAAGCATATAAACATACAGTATCAGTGAGAACTTTGAAAAAATTAAGATCGTTCAAAGTCTCTTAAGCTGTATGTATGTATGTTTGTATACATCAAAAATATAGTAAAAACAGAAATGTTGTGAAATCTGTTCCCTGAATATAAAGTGTAATTTATTCCTGTGATCAAAGCTGAATTTATTACATCATAAATACAATAAAACAGTGTAATATTATATCAATGTAAAAGCTGTTTTCTATGTGAATATATAGTAAATTGTCTTTATTCCTGTGATTAAAGCTGCATTTTCAGCATCATTACTCCAGCCTTCAGTGTCACATGATCTTTCACAAATCATTCTGATTTGATGTTTAAATATCAATTACAGTATAATTTGTGCTAAATTAAGAATTATGTGGATTCTTTGAATAGAAAGGTAAAAGGAACAGCATTTGAAACTGAAATGTTAACATAAATGTCTTAGTTTTTTTTTTTTATTAATTTAATCCATTTAATGCATCCTTGCCGAATAGGGGTGTGTGTGTGTGTGTGTGTGTGTGTGTAGAAACTTATGACTCAATGAATTAGGCCAAAATTATTTTACTTTTGAAATCGATTCAAAAATCCAGTATCGCGAATAATGGACCTTTAAAAACTTTACTTAAAAACACTTAATACTGACAAGGCAATATTCTTCAAGCCAAAAATACCACACAGACTTTAGTAAAAACAACATCAAAACCAACTTCCAGAAATGCAGATATTTCTCAAAACAGGAATAGGAAAACAATGCTGTGTGGCATACAACAAAAGTGAGTGACCTAGATTTTACTCTAATTATTCTTATATCTTAAAAAAAAAAAAAAAAAAAAAAAAAAAAAAAACAAAGCAGCACAAACGAAAATGTTTGCAGCACAAATGGAGCACAAACGAAGCATAAGACTATTTTAACCCGGGGGGGGGGGGGGGACACTTCACGCTGCTCTGTAAATATACTACAGCCACACACAAATCTGTGTACATTAAGTTAACTACTATAGCAGACACATGCAGTAGTAGTACAACTTTTTATAACTGTACCTCCGACAAACTTTTACTTGTGTTATGACAAAATATATCCTCACAGTACATACATTTTAAAAGAAATGTCTCCAATTAAATAATGAAAACTACCATAGAAATAAGTTTTTCATTTGAAAAACATGCTTTTGTGGTAGCGAGGACAACCTTGCAAACAATTTGAACACAAATAGCATAACATTGTACAGCCTCGTGAGTGCCAAATTCCCTGGATTTGTGAAATTCTTTGCAGTTCTTTGCAGCAACTTTTAATTAAAAAAAAAAAACTTCTATAACCGTATTTGCGGTTTTAATTATAAATGCCTCCAACTCTGACGACGCACTATTGAAAGACTACAACGCACGAGCGTAAAAGCAACTAAAAAAATTCGCTCTTGGATCAAACTGATAAATAATTTTCTTTCCCATCGAAGTCATGTCCTACATTTTATCGTAATTTTTATTTTTGATTTGTGAAAGTAAAAATGATACTTCTAGATTTAGGGTAGCTAAGATCACAGACAGGGGGGCTGATGCCACCCTAAAAAAGGTCTAGAACCGCCCCTGGTGTTAAGCACTTTTATTTTCTAAGGTGTAAAAATTTCAAACCATCCAGTGGCCCTACTTGTTACATATTCTTTAAAACAAGAATACATTGTTAAACAAGGCACTGGCTGTGGTTTTTGAAGCATACCAAGCATAGAGAGGAGTCCACAGAGCGCCCAGACGACCAGGGAGAGTCCCACACTGCCAGTATTGATGTGCACACCTTTGGGTGCGATGAAGATTCCGCTGCCCACCATGGTTCCAATGATGAAGGAGACAGCAGGCAGCAGACCAATGCTGCGTCTCAGGTGAACCTTATCTTCCTTCACACGGTCTTCCACTTTTTGGCTAGTCATCTCTAGCTCAGTTGTCCTCACCACCGACAAGTGCAGCAACTCTGAGAGAGTGAGAGCAAATACTCCTGCTGTTGAGTCGAGCAACAAGCCAAACAGCTTCCCTCACAGTGGAGGTAAATATGTGCTTGTAGTTAGAGGGAGGGGTTGTGCTGGGGGAGGTCTTAGATTCAAAGATTATCAAAGACATTCACAAATAAGTGATTATTTTGTCCAAAGTATATGACGTGCGCGCTGTCGTATTTGTATTTCCTCAAAATTCTTAGGACTCTGTGTTACTATTGAGCGTCACAGCACAAAAAGACACTTCATTCTTTCTAAAACAATTTTGTTTCAGAATTGAAATGATTAACTTAACCTTCTTAAAAATTATCTCGAATTCTTTACTTTCAAAGGCTCATAGCCTAAAATGAGGCATTTTCTGAATTATTTTCTAAATACTCGTAATTACTCCCTGAGGCAGTGCCTTAAAATTGTTCTTATCTTGAAATTCAGTCCATGTTTTTTCTTACTTTCCTCTAAAACGGAATCCTGTCACTTTGCAGCAGGCTGCATGCTCTAGTCCGAGTTATGCTGTAATAGTAAATGAACATACATTCAGGTAGGACGTTTGTAGATGTCACAACCAGGGAAGGAGGGAGACAGACCCGTACGCAGGATAGCGTCAAATGAAAGGGGTTTAATAAATATTACAGACAACACCGTAAAAGACGATAACTAAAACAATACAAATGATGACACTTAACAATAACTAACATTAACTAATGATTCCACGCTGCCATCGGCAACGCGGCTCACTTAAATACGAAAGACAATGATAATTAGGAACAGGTGTGGAGACAGGGAGGAGTGAACGAAGGCGGGGCAGACACGTGACGACGACAACAACAACAACAACAACAACAACACATGGCCGAAAGTCCGGGCTGATCCCTGACAGTAGAAGACTTATCTCAAAATAATTGACTAATAATATAAAAATTGTATCAATAATATCAATTCTGTCATTATCTCAAAATTCAGACTTGTCTAAAAATTTTAACACTATTTCCAAATTGATTTATCTAAAAAATTTGGACTTAACTGTCTGATTTAATGACCTCAAAAATTCTGAAGCGTTTGAAATAGCCTTTAGAAATAGTTTTTAATCATTCAGAATCAGAACTGTTTATTGGACATGGAACATGATTATTCAGTTGTAAATTCTTCAGTGGCAAATTATGTAGCCATGTAAACTCCCTGGAAAATTGTTGCAAGCCAAGCCAACGCGTCACCTCTTGATGTACTCTCTCAAAGGGTCTGCTATGCCCTGATCTGCCCTAGTAATGGGCCTCCTCAAATTGTCCATTGTGTGTGTGTGTGTGTGTGTGTGTGTGTGTGTGTGTGTGTGTGTGTGTGTGTGTGTGTGTGTGTGTGTGTGTGTGTGTGTGTGAGAGAGAGAGAGAGAGAGAGAGAGAGAGAGAGAGAGAGAGAGAGAGAGAGGAAGAGAAAGACTTGGCTGCTTTATTATCTCAAAGTTCATGGGACATTCTGTTTTTTTACTACCAGATACAAAATACGAATATTTGTTGTTTGAATATTTGAATATATTGTTGAATATTTTGGCACAAAAATTCTTCCATACCTCAAATTCAATTCAGTTCAGTGCATTTAACAATTCACATTGTCTCAAAGCAGCTTTAAGGAAGTATAGAAACAGAAGAAAAAATATATAATATTAATAATAAGAATAAAAATAAGAATAATAAATAAATAAATTAATTAATACATTTATAAATATTATCAATATTTAAAAGGTAAAATACTATATATCTCTAACATCTATCCCCACAATACCCATTCATACCTTGAAAACAGAATGCACATATTTTTTGTATTAATTAACAATCATTTATACCGAAGAATAGAGTTGGACATTTTGATTGGCAAGGTCTTAAAGAGAGTCTGTGTGTCTGACTAAATAAAAAAAGGCATACGTTTAGTGACCATTTCCTATCATAATCTCTTCCTCTACATCTGCTCAGACTCTTCAGTTACTACTATTTAGAATAAGGCTTCGAGCTATATTTGAATTAATAACTTTAAATAACTGATTCAGGGGGATATCTTTTGTGGTAATTTAGTTAAAAAAACAACTAAAATTATACAAATATTGAAAACTTGCTGGCAAAGTTGCTGGCAAAGTTACTATTGATTGTTGGGGTGGTTGTAGACATAGGAGGAGTTAGCACGGATGTGGTTCCTGTGTGAACCTAATGATCTCATGATCTGTCTAAAATCTTCTACGCTGATGGATTTGAGCTTTTTCCAAAATGTCACATGTACTGGAAACAGATTTGTGCAAATAAAAACAAATCAATACAAAGCAAACAGCATAGCTCTTAACCCTTGTTGTTTCCTCTGGTCAGAAGGTTTAAAGAAAGTTTAATGTGTCATAACTTGGGTTTTCTTCCACATATTTGCCTGACATTTACCAGGATTGTTCAAAATTATTAACTTTGCAAGTAAAATTCATTTTGTCTATTTTCGTTGAACTATGTGTTCAGACCAGTATATACTTTGCATTTTGGATCCTCTATGGTCAGTTGGACCCGGCCACATTTAGTGGGGCAATAGGTCACACTTTTTCCCTTTTTAGCGCAATGAACATACATACAGACACAAAAATGCACACATAAAATGTCCACTAACACACGCACCCAAAACACACACACACACCACACACACACACACACACACACACACACACACACACACACACACACACACACACACACACACACACGCACACTTTTGTGCCTCTATAGTGAAAATATAAAAAAATTCTGTTTGTTTTTCCTTTACTAAAAATGAGGCATTTTTGTATATAAATAAGGTTTATTATACCAAATATGTATATATTTGTATATAATGTATATAATATGTTTTTTTTTTTTTTGCAAAATATATGTTAATATGTTGGAAACAAGTTAGACTAAAAAGGTGAAAAAAAATTGCCTATCATATATATATACTTCATTTTTTATAAGCAGTCAAAACAGACAAGGTCCTAATTTGCATAGGAATTCAGGAAAGGAGGGTTAAAGACAAAAAACCTCCAGCTGGAGCCATTGGAGTGGTTCGCTTCCAAATACATGACATGGTGATTTGGATGGAATGTTAATTAGATTATATTAGATTGGATTCAACTTTATTGTTATTGTGCAAGGAACATGTACAGAGCCAATGAAATGCAGTTAGCATCTAACCAGAAGTGCATAGATAGCTTATTTACAAGTGGCAGTGTAATAAATAAGGGTATGAGGTTATACAGAAGGTGTAGTAATATGTACATATAGCTGAATAAGGGTATATATTTTTTGAAAGTGTCCTCCAAGGTGGGTAGTTTAATACCAATGATTTGTTGGGCGGTTTGCCACCACCCTTTGAAGGGCTTTACGGTCTGAAGCTGTGCAGCTGCTATACCACACTGAAATGCAGCTTGTGAGGATACTCTCAATGGTACAGCGGTAAAAGTTCTCCAGTATCCTGTAGCACAGACAAGACTTTTTAAGTCTCCTCAGAAAATATAGCCGCTGTTGTGCCTTTTTGATCAGGATGGAGGAGTTCAGAGACCAGGTGAGGTCCTCAGAGATGTGTATTCCAAGGAATATGAAGCTGGGTACACGCTCAACAGCAGTTCCGTTGATGTGAATTGGAGGATGAGTGTGATTGCCAGCACATCTGAAATCCACAATGACCTCCTTGGTCTTTTTGGTGTTAAGTTCCAGGTTATTGTCCTCACACCATGCTACTAGGTGCTGGATCTCCTACCCATAAGCAGTCATTACCTTCAATCAGGCCTAACACTGGTGTCGTCTGCGAACTTTATAATGCTGTTTGAGGTATGGACAGGTATGCAGTCATGGGCGAAAAGGGGGTAAAGTAGTGGAGACAATACACATCCTTGGGGGACCCCAGTGCTGATGATGAGACTGGAGGAGGTGACAGTGTTCAGACGAACAGACTGTGATCTGTTTGTAAGGAAGTCCAGAGTCCAATTGCAGAGTTTTGTGCTGATGCCAAGTTGTTCCAGCTTCAGGGTTAGCTTGGAAGGACTAACTGTATTAAAAGCTGAGCTGAAATCAAAAACAACATCCTGGCATAGGTGTCAGGTTTATCCAAGTGAGTCAGGGCAGAATGAAGTAGTGGAAATGGCGTCATCAGTTGATCCATTTGGGTGATAGGCAAATTGGTAAGGGTCCAGGCTGGGTGGCAGACAGACTTTAAAGTGGGTGAGGACCAGTCTTTAGAAGCACATAGTGATGACAGGTGAGAGTGCGACGGGACGAAAGTCAGTCACGTCATTTAAATGTCACGTCATTTAAAAGTCAAGCTAATTCTCAAACCTTTTCAGAAAATCCTATTGGAGTTTAAGTTTGTTCTGTATTTTATTGGAAATAATGTCTTGTTATTGGAAAGTCACTGGATTTTACAGAGAGTGCTTTAAGAGCTTTAATCTTAAAAGATTTTCTTTTCTCTCTCTCTCTCTCTCTCTCTCTCGATTTTAAGAAACATCTTAATTACTATTGGTTGAGTAGCGCTTCTACAGGATACGCATACTTATGTTGTGTCCTTTAAGACGACTCCTAGAGGCATCATATAGGAAAATAGGATAGAAATTTTCTTATTGGAATCGTTCAGGATCAACTGACGAAGGAAACAGGTGGAACCTGATGATAAAGTCTCCCTACAATACTCATCTACATTAAAAACAGTTGTGTTCAAGTCTAGTTTATATTGTTATATTCATTTCTCAGAACCTTATTTAGTTTCAGGTGTTTATATGATTGTGTACACGTTTTGTCTGTTCTTTTGTAAGTCCTGTTTTTTATAAGCAACTTTTTAACTTTGTTTTTTATGAGTAACTTCAGAACAACGTCTCCAGCAATTAAAACAGCTTAGAGGCAAAGGCCGTTCTGCTTTGTGTGTGTGTTGGGTGGGGGGTTGGTTGGACGGACGGACGGACCTTGTTTCAATGTGAGCACAGCATGAGACAGGAATACAGCATAAAGCTCCACATCTCTGTGCCTTGCTGGTGCAGCTGCACAGTATCTTTTTTAGAAAAAACACACACACACACACACACACACACACACACACACACACACACACACAAAGCAGAATGGCCTTTGCCTCTTAGCTGTTTTAACATAATTTAACACACACACACACACACACACACACACACACACACACACACACACACACACACACACACACACACACACACACACACACACACACACACACACACACACACACACACAGATTGGTAGAAATACATTTGCCGAAACATCTCTCCCTGCTCATGTCATGAGCACAGAAACATGAATGTTTATTTTGATATATATGAATGTATATTTTGGCTATGATCATATTCTTTTATGATGAAACTGTCTGAAAATGTCTGCTCTGTCTGCTGCACTCCACCAAAGCATCTTTTCACAATTTAGAAAAATTGTGATTTATCAGTTGCATTTACATTGACAAAATTATACATTTGTCAACATATAAGGCCACATGAATGAATATATTATTTGGAAACCTTGTGATAGATGGTTTATATGAAAGGCTGAGACTTTGCAGTAAGATGCTTAGCAGGAAGACCTCCTAATGTTTGTTGTGCTTCTCTGTTTGAACAGCTGAACGTTTATTATTCAACAATCCAAAATAGCTGACAGACAGACAGACAGACAGACAGACAGGCAGACAGACAGACAGACAGACAGACAGACAGACAGACAGACAGACAGACAGATAGATAGATAGATAGATAGATAGATAGATAGATAGATAGATAGATAGATAGATAGATAGATAGATAGATAGATAGATAGGCAGAGACAGACAAAGAATAAAATTAAATTTAAAAAAAAGTTACCTGAACAGGTAGAACTGGCTTAGTTATGCCTAATGAAGGTTCAATAGAGATGACTTTCTGCAAGGAAACAGAAGTACTTTATATTTCATGGGGATTATTGTACACTTAGTGTTAAAAAAGAGCTTTGAATATCTGTGATTCTGTAACGAAGGCAAAAAACCTCATAACAAAACAGGCACTACTACAGTTGAGGCCAAAATTATTAACCCCCAGGAATTTTGGAACATTTTCCTAAAGATTGTTCCAATGATTGCAGCATTGATAAAACTTGATATAATCAAGTCAAGTCAAGTCAAGTCAAGAAGCTTTTATTGTCATTACAACCATATATAGCTGTTGCAGTACACAGTGAAATGAGACAACGTTTCTCCAGGATCAGGGTGCTACATAACACAAAGACAGGGCTAAGGACATGTAAGTAGTCTTAGATACATAAACTGCAACTGTGCAACCTGGTGCAAACAGTGCAGGACAAGACAAACAAGACAAACAAGACAGTGCAGGACAAAAGACAGTGCAGGACAAAAAACAGTGCAGACATTAAGTTACAAGACAATACAAAAAGTACAAAAAATGCAATACACAAAAGACAATAAACAGTAACAGAAACAGCGCCGGCCGACCAGTGTACATACTGAATGTACATATTGAATGTTCAAACAATGTTTCGTGCAGTAACATTAGAATGAACACAGTTTCTTAGCAGCAGGTCCTTTGGATAATATATAGAGTTGTGCAAAAAACAGCAAATGACTGAAATATTGTATAGTATGTGCGTAATGGCTGAGATATTGTACAATATGTGCAAAAACAGCTGAAATGTTAGACAGTATGTGCAAAAACAGCAGAAAAGTGTGCAAAACAGTGTGTGTGTTTTTTGAGGGTCTATGCAGTCAATACAGATGATGTCAGTGTATGTTGTGCTCAGTACAGTACAGTTCAGTTATTGAGAAGTCTGATGGCTTGTGGGAAAAAA